>NC_046611.1:1774515-2074515 GCF_900324465.2 Anabas testudineus
TGTACATGTGTGTGTTTGTGTACGTGTGTGTGTGTGAGTACATGTGTGTGTGTGTGTGTACATGTGTGTGTGTGTGTGTGTGTACGTGTGTGTGTGTGTACATGTGTGTGTGTGTACGTGTGTGTGTACGTGTGTGTGTGTGTGTGTGTACATGTGTGTGTGTGTTTGTGTACGTGTGTGTGTGTGTACATGTGTGTGTGTGTGTGTACGTGTGTGTGTGTGTGTACATGTGTGTGTGTGTGTGTACATGTGTGTGTGTGTTTGTGTACGTGTGTGTGTGTTTGTACCATGATCTGTAATGAACTCACACATTTGGCAACAGAATTAAACAAAAACCAAACGTAACAGATTCAAATAGTTTCTTGTCCTTCAAAGATTCACAGAACTTCACCTGATTAAATCTTATTGATGTTCTTTAGCTGAGTGTTTCTATCTCTGTGGGATCATTCAAATCTTCTGCAGTGATGAACACTATCAGCATCTCTGATCATCACTGTGGAGATTAGTACTTTTACTTTTAGGACTCCAAGAGAGTGAAGATAAATCTGGTCTAAATTAAAAAACGTATCAGTAAGTATTGAAAGTATCTGTCAACCACTGAAAGTTAATAAATAACTGACTTCATCCAATGATTTGAAACATTCTTTCTTCTGTCAATCGAGGAATTACAGTTTTCACTAAATGAAGTGATATATAGCAGATAAGTTTAATGTTTAAGAATCAACTTGACTTTTATACAATCTTTGATCAAATTTCACATCTCACACCTCAACTTTACTAATCAAGACTTTCCAAGATTTCAGTGACCCGTTACTTTATCAGGTGTCAAAATTTCAATTGACTGTTTGAACTCAAATCACTGTAAATTCCAGGAAGCATGTGCACAACAAGGTGAAGAAACTGTGGCTAAAACGCACAGCGTCGTTTATGTTGAATTGTGAACATTTGGGATTTTAGACTACTTTCTACTCTGGGTCAGATACAGTGTGTTCAATAATCGAAACTGCTGAAGACAAAGGCTTCAGAACCGAGGCGGCTCTTTCTAGTTTTATGGTGTTACTGTGAAATGTGCCGGGAGACAAAACTGTGGGAAAAGAGGATGAGACAGAGAAAAAACAAAAGACAATGAAAAAGTAAAAAAAGTTATTGGTCAGTGTGGGAACCTGGCAGAATCTCATTAACTCTCTTCCTGGAGACCAGTGTGTGTATATGTGTGTGTTTTGGGGGGTGGGTGGGGCAGCAGCAGCAGCTAGCATCACGGAATGTCCCGGGGGCTTCTTCCTTCCTGCCTCGGCCCAGAGAGAGAGTGGGGAGGCTGGACACCAGACTACGGCCGACAGCACCCGGACAAAGCCTGGAGGTGTCGCTCAGTGTGTGTCTGTTTGTGTGTGTGCGTGCTCAGCGGGACTCTGGCCTTCTGTCCTCCAGAGGACGGAGAGGAAATGTGAGGCCACTGGACCCAGGAAACGCATGCCTTCCTCCGCTGCTGGAGTTGCTAAGGGCCTGGCAGAGATGTGTGTGTATGAGGCGTTCAGGGCTGCACGGTAACGGCTGAACTGTCGAAAGCCAGATGGGTCAGAATGTGTCTCCTTGTTTTCTCCATTCAGTGTTTTAATCTACTTTTATAATCCATGTTGGGGTTGTTTCATTGTCCTTATGTGTGTTTGCATGTGTGTTTATGTGCTGCAATAAACAGCGACTCGCCGCCATCACGAGCTAACGAGTCCTGAAAACACACAGCTCTGGACAGCGGAGAGGCTAATTGCACTAATTAACCACACTGAGAGTGTATGTGTGTGTGTTTCTGTGTGTGACAGTATGTGTTAGCATGTGTCTTCTGCGTGCACACACTCTTATTTTTTGTGTTAATCTGTGTGCGTGTCCCCTTTCACTTCCCATTAGACGAAGCGTCGTGCTCCAGCACCGAGGCATGCTGGGTAGATAATTAAACATGAATCCCGGTGAGATGGTTTGTGACAGCGAAATACACACATACACACACACACACACACACACACACACACACACACACATCAAATATGTCAACAGGAGCCCAGAGGGGTTAGGGATGTGTGTGTGTGTGTGTGTGTGTGTGTGTGTCAGTTAAATTAAATGATAAAAATTACACCAGCCAGAGGAAACAAGATTTCATACGTCTACTGATTCTACTGTTGCATCTGATGTACGGTGACTAGTAGAAACACGTCTCACACTTCTGCTTTATTTCATTACTTCAACAACTTCTTCATTACTTCATTACATCAACAAGACACAGGCTGAAAGTAGACAAAATGACTGAAACCTGATTTAATTTTGAATTTAAAAGTTAAATATCAAATGATACAGCTATAGTATGTTTTTCTTTTTAAATACATACGGCACAAAATGTTTAGGGAGGTACTGCGACTTACTTTTAAGTAAGAAATTTTAAGACTAATTCTTTTTAAGCCCCCCTCCCATTTTATATTACTGGATTTGTTTAGTATCTAATGATGAGGCTTATTGTTTTATCAGTGTTCACTTTCATTTACATTTAGCAGACGCTTTTATCCAAAGCAACTTACAGGAGGTCTTGCCTAAGGACCCCTACTGGAGGTAGGCTATGGCTGGGATTTGAACCCCAGTCTCCCACATGGGAGGCAGTGATGGTACCACTACACTAACCAGCCGCTTCTGCACAGCTCTCTGACCGTCTGCTTGGGGTGAAAGGATACAGATTAATGTTTATGTCATCATTTGTGTATTTATTTACTGTTACCATGAAACATACTAATACATATTGTTTTCTAAATAATTCATAATTTGGCTCTAAATCTAAATCATTCACATAAAGTATAACCCACATGATGAAGAGTCTTCTATTTTAGAGCGTAAGGACAAATAAACTCGGGTTGTTCAGGATGGAGAACTTGTTGGTGGGTGATTGACAACTTCATCAGCTGCTGTGTTTTTGGTGTCAGCTCTTGGTTGCTGCTGGAAACGATGGGGCGTAATATGATTTTGTCTGGGGTCACTCAGGGAGTCAAACTGGGCCCAATAGGCTTCTGTGATTTCCTGCCTGTTGTTTGAGCTCAGGACAGGCTGCATTGTGTTTCTGTGTGTTTGTTGTGTGTGTGTAGTGTCGACGTTCCCCCTGAGCGCCTGCTTTCTCCAGCTGTGTTTACATACACATTGAGTTTCCTGTCCACGCAAAGCCAGGGGGTGGTTGTCCCAACTGGACATCCCAGTGAGGGTGTGTTTAAGAAGGTCATCTATCCATAACCCCAAAACAAAGTGAGGAGTGGGAGCTGAAAGCCGGCACACACACCCTGATAATCACAGCAGGCTAATTATCATAATTAGCTCAGAACTCAAGGAGACACAACAAAACCAAAGTCAATGATTGATTGATTGGAATAAAATATTCTCTAATCCAAACCAAGTGTTGTTGTATTTGTTTTGCAAACATTTGTTTGTTTTCTGTTCTCAAATACAAACAAAACAAACCGGACGTGTCATAGTACAAACATTAACACAGGATTAAGCTCTAAAAAGCCCAATAAGTATTTATGTACAGATGTCAGGTATGTCCAACACTGCACTGAAAGGACTTTCCACTAAACCATTTATTCATTCATATACACGGTTATAGATTTTGGAATCTACTTCAAATTATTTCAAACTAAAACCTTGAAAAGTGGGGTTTACATGTGACCACAACCAGAAAAGTTTAGTTCAGACAAAAAGAGGATTCTCCAGCTCAGCCTAGAGCCATGAGCTGAGATGTATGAGCCAACACGCTGCTGTTAAAGCCCATCATTAATTACAGTCTGCAGGATGGTGAGTGTGTGTGTGAGGTAATGAGAAGTAGGAAACAGGGTTAAGAGTGACATGGTGTCAGTGGCTTCTCTTCTGGCCTAATTAGCCCTCTAATTAATAGATTAATAGATAGAGCATGGATAAGAGCATCAGCTAACTGCCTGACCTAATGTGCATTTAAGATGAATCACCATCACACAGTCATGTGGATTTTCTAACAAGGTGAGAAGCAAAATACGGAGCCCTCCTTTCAAAAATTCATCCAGAAAACCAGTATGACTTGTTTTCTTTTTTTTATCTTACAGCAGGGAAGAAATGACAAAAGGAAAGAAGTGGAAAAGAGGCTGAAATCAATTAGCCTTTCTTAGCTGGTCGTTAGCTGCCCTTGGATAGGCACAGATAATTAAAGAGAGGGTGGTGGGGTGAGAAAGGTCTGGGTAAGAATGGGGGGAGTGAGTTGGACTGAAACCAGCAATGAGACTAGACTAGACAGAGATGGAGGGGTTAACTCGGACAAATATAAAAAAAGAGAAAGACAATGCAAATGAGGAGAGAAAGACTGGAAGAAAAGGTGGAGAGGTAGAGGAGAAATGGGCCAAATCGACGGTAAGTTGAGCAGTCGGCTGAAACGCAATGCTTCAACGATGCTGCACAGATACAAAGAGAGAGAGAGAGAGAAAAGGGGGAGGTTTCAGAAAAAGAAACGGGAGAGGAGAAGTAAAGGTAGTAAAACAGAAAGGAGAGTAGAGAAACGAGGGACAGAAAGGACATCTTTGCTAATCTAAAATCTTTAAAGCAACTTGATGATAAATCAGGGAACTAGAGATCTGAAATCCCATTCAGATAAACTGATAATTAACTGTCCACAAGTCGGATCAAGAGTCCCAGGGGTCATGGAGCAAGTTCACATGATGTTGTCATGATCCAAATGGAGATAAAACGAACACTAACATTAAATATAAATGTAATAAATTTCAATTTGAGAGACAGAAAAACTTAGCATTACTCAGGATTGAGAAACAAATTAAACAGGATTAGAAAGTTAACAAAGAGAAAGAGTAAGACAGGTACGGTTAAATAAAGGGAAACAAATCCATCACTGCCAACACGAAGAAAGCTTTATTATCCACCACGTTACAGAATTAGTGCTACGATGGACAGACAACAAACCTTTGTGCTTTCCTTCTACAAATCAGGTCCAATATATCTGTGTCCCAGTTTACTGACAACATACATTTCCTGCTTCTGAAAGACACAACAGAAGCAGTGATGACCCTGACGACTCAGACCTTGTGGCCGGGAAGCCATTGACATTTCCTACTAGATTAGCCAGATGCAGATGAGTGGCCTGACCACAGTATAGGAAAAGGGACGGGGGGATTAATGCAGAGCCAGAGTTTCTCTAGACCCAACGCTCAGAGAAAAAAGGAAAGAAGAAGCGAAGATGAAAAATGAAGTTCACTTGTGTGATGCTTTTAGACGTGTACTCTGTAGTGCTTTTGGTGGTGGGACTTTTTGAAGATACCACAACTACTGAAAAGTGTTTGATGCTTAATTTATGTGAATTTTTAAAGTGCTGCCAATGACAAAAAAATACAGTCTGAAGGTAAAAATGTTCATAATTCACTGTTCACTGTACACGTTCCTCTATTCACTTCTAGTCATGCAGCGTTACATACACAGCACAAACAAGTGAAGAAACATTGTGAAGACAGATACAGATCGTCTCCTTCTCAGTTCATTTCAAAGCTCTAAACACTTTTGGTGTATTAGGAGAGTTCCTAAATGAAAGAGGTCGATGTTTCTCTGTGGCTGAAGCTTTCCAGTGTTTACCAGCTGGCTGAGACTCACTGTGAACCCATTCAATCCAAACACATTACAGACAAACACGAGGACAACTCTGTCGTTGAGTTTTTTTACCCCCCTTCTCCCTTTTCTTTATTGTATGAGCAATTTGGCGACTGAGCCAATTAGCCAAAGGGTGGGGGTGAGGGGCAGACTCTTACCGTTGGTGTACAGATTCATTTCGGCCCCTCCGGCTTATGGTGAGAAGGAGCAGAATGAGGCCGGCGACTGGGAGAGGATGGACAGAGGAGTCACGCATGTAGAGAGCGTTATTTATTTCTTCATTATTAAAATAAGGCAAAGGAGGGGGGAGAGGACAGCAAGGTTAATCTGATGACTCAGGCATAAAGAATGTGCATTTAGTTTGTGCTTTTAGCCCACATTAGCATAACCTCGCCATGATGACAAACGATGAATGGTCCGGTGATTGGCTCGTGTCATCCGGCTTAATGTCAATAGTAAATTGGAGGGCTTGTTAGGCGAGTTGGGGGACACGGTTACGGGCAGCGGCGAGGCAGTCATGTACAAAATAATGTCTATTAGGACTAATTTAATCAAGGCCTCCCTTTTACAGATGAATTAGAATGTAGGGCCAATTATTTTTCAACATTTGCACTGGCCCTGCCTGTCAGGAGACTCTCCTCCTTTATATGAGTGTGCTGTTTAAAATGCAGGCCGTGGGCTCGGCTCGAATCAGCAGGGGCTGCAGATAATGGCGGAGAGATGATGGCAGGCGGGATCAGCTAGTTAACCGACGCAGATGAAATGGAGCTCGACTCAATCTGCACACACTGGATCACAGGCAGCGACACACACACAGATACACACATGGGTGGACATGAGCAATCCACAAATGGATATACACATAGTGTTCATGGCTGATCTCACGGGAAACATCATAATAACTCAAAGTTATTCGTATAAAACCTCATTCCACTTATTTCAAACTTATATGTATGTAAGAGATCACAAAATATCACACTAATCAATTCCATTTGTTACCTGGAGTTTTGATGTGGCTGGTTTCTGAAGCCTTTATAATATTTTGTGTATACACAACCTTATCATTAAACAAGATTCCAAAAACTTTGCCTGTAATATTGTAATAAATCTCTATAGATCACAAAACCTGAATCAGACAGTTTGGAAACAAACTTGCTGTACAAGGTAAAGAAAATTATAAATTGCTAAATTATAAGTTGTTCTTGATCGAAATTATGGAATAAAAAAGAAAAGAATCATCCATTTCTATTTATTGACTAAGCTCCTTAATCATTCTTCTTGAAATACAAAATGAATTCACTTTTTTACTAAAGAACTGATTAATTATCCATATGTTTGCTTGCAATAGTAGATTTTGTGTTTCTAGATAGTTTTTGACTCGATTTTAAACAATCCTATGTTCTTTATCTTGTAACCCTCAAAACAACCCCATATCATGCTGTTGCTTTGAGCCTAGCTTTAAGTAAAAACGTTTTCAAAGAAGATAAATTAGAAGAAAATTATTTTTGTGACACAATATACACAATGATACATGGTCCATTTATCTAATTTAAGACTAACATGAACCACAGTAATATATACTAGCTGAAATATTTCATTTTAAGCCTAAGAATGAGTTGAAAGATACAGATATGTCAGAAAAGGCAGAGAACCACTGGATTAAATAGAATAAAATCTAATTTAAATATTTGAGGTTCTATGTGATGTGAAGATAATGGGTTTCAGAACATGATGCGTACACACACAAACACATTGAACTAGGGAATACAAAGGTACGACACTGCCACGAATACTCAGACTACAGCTGTAATTGATAATGATGAACGTGACTTTAAATCTGTTGCTAATGATATTTCCTCCCATGTCTGCAGCAGACGAGGCTGTTGTGGCCTGTGTCCATTTCGAATCACACCAGTATGATCACAGAATCAGGAGGGGAGGGGTGTGTGTGGGAGATGGATATGAGTTTGGGTTTTATGGGGTACGAGTCAGGGCTGCCCCCTCCTTCCCAACCACTGCCTTTGACCCTGGGGGGCAATTATCTTGTGATGTGGGGCCCTATGCCCGCCTCCTTGTCCCAGTCGCCCCATCTGGTCCCCTGAGCCCAATCTCGCTGTGGTGTCGGGCCGCCTGCCACACCTGCACCCCGGCCCAGATTAAAAGCCTGTGGTCTAATTTTAAATCTGTTAGCGCTGGCCTTTTCTTAGGGGGGAACAAGACTAATCTGTTCCCATAAAGGGCCCTTATTCTTTCCCCTCTCCTGGCTCCCAGTGCCGACAGACCTGCTGCTGAATTATTACTGGCTGTGCATTCGTCATGTGGGGCCTGATGTTAAGTGTGTGGTGGTGAGGTAGCCCTGCGTGCTCATCCTTTAGCCGCCCTCATTCTAGCTCATTTTTCTGCTGTCTAATTAAGGTGTAGCGCCCCAGAACCTACATATCTCTACCTCCTCCTATTGTTCGCACCGTGCACTGAACCCCAACGTGATTCCTCATGATTCCTTCTAAGGTCATCGCCTCTAGCAGACCCCATTCTATATTTACAAGGTTTCTACAGATTTGTGACAATGGTGACAAAATGACATTTTATATTCAAGATATAAGTAAAAATGTTCATGTTTAGATGGAATGGTTATTTTGTTCTAACTAATCAATACTGACCATCCTGTTACGAGTTAAAAGTTAGTCAGGTTGACTAAACAAATATGTAGATTCAACAGTTGCTGTTTATTTAATTCATGTCAAACTTTCTGTTGCTCTTTGTCTTCAAAAGGTTTAAGGACACCTGTAAACCAATTTGAACTGCTGTAAATCACTGAGATACCGACATGGTTTCAGAGGTTTGGATATTTAATTTGGGGAAAAAATTCATATATGTTTTGGTATTCATAACAATAGATATAGAACTTAGATAATAAAACTTGGTTTTTATTTCTTGGGTCTGTTACTTTTCTTTCTTTGCTGTTTCCAGAGTTAAAGAACTGCAAAATTTTTGGCCCACTGAAGCAAAACTATGAAGAAATCAGAGATGCATGTGCTGACCCTCTTCAACAGACCGCCAAAGGTCAATAGTTAGTATGAGGGAAGGGCGGGGGGTTGGAGTTTGAGGACACACAAGGTCTAGGGAATGGAGGCGCATATCTGCCAACCACCTCCCCAGTTCGGTGGCCAGGAGGTCGGATTAGCAGTGCTGTCACTTGCTGTCCTCTTAGGCCTGCTAACATGCTGCGTCAAAAAGAGCCTGAGCAGGCCTTGGGTGCTGGTGTTGATGCACCACTCGACAGATAATTAAAACAATGAGCTGTGGCGCCAAGAACCAAGGGTGCTGCAGCAGCTCTGGCCAAGCCAGTAAGCCCCTGTGGGTGCTCCACAATGGGCAGCATGCCCAAACTTAGCAGCGCCTTCAGCAGTGGCATCAGCTGCAGTGTGGCACCGGGCAACCAAGCCAGATGAGGTGATGACGGCTGACCGCAGGCAGCCAGAGGTTAATGGGAACGTTTAGAGGACGGTTGAGTCTTTTTGTGGTTTGTACCAGAGCGAAAAATACTTCTAACAGGATCCCTCTGGCGTAGCAGAGCTGGCACGGATGGTGTTCATGCACACTGTAACCACCCTCCGAGCTTCACAGCTTATTCCATGCTATGCTGTCCCCTTGTCTTCACCACTGCAAGGGGTGCATGTCAACAAGTATCTCCCTTCATAATGAAGCATTGTGGTGATGAACAGGCATGGCAACATGTTGTATTTGCAGCGATGAGCTCCAGCCCTAAAACGATTAGCGCAGACAGAACCCCCTCCCTCCCCTCAGTGAGATTCGCTGATGTTAATAAAACCTGGACTGGCCGTCGCTGTAGGCAGACGTACAGGGAGCAGGATGAATGGGGGGTTCAAATGAGAGGAAAGGGGGAAGATAAAGAGATGATGACAACAGTTGGAGATGCCGGGGATCGGCCCTGTCACATATCTCATTTGAGGAAGCTGGCGTCATGGAGGGAAAGTGTGGTCTCTCCGAACATAATTCCTCCCTCCAGTCCGACTGGGAGGTCGACGGGGGAGGGACGGTGGGTGTAGGAGGGAAAAAAATGGAGGTGTTTAATACTGACGGCCATACTAATGCACCTCCCTTCCTAAAAGTCCTCTTGGCTCTATCCATGCTTCCTCCTCCCAGTCTTACTATGGTTCCTTTCTCCTTCCTTTCTACACATGTAACCCTCCACATTCATACCTTCATTTTCTGTTTTCCATAACTCCTTCTGTCCAGTTCCTTTTCTCTTTCCTTTCTTTAAAGTACCCATTTCTTTTCTCACTTCTTTCCTCCCTTTGTCGATCCATCCAGCCCTCTCTCTACCCCCCCTCCAAAATCTCTAAACAGGACCTAATTGGAAGGCAAGAGTGGGGGGCCAGACCTTGACAGACAGGAGGTCAGTGTAATTGCTGCTGGCCATATTTAACATTAAGATAATCAGGCCATTAATTACCCTTTGGATCATTAAATCAGCCACTTGCAAAATGAAATTTCGGCCTCTATTACTCACTTGAGAGACCACGAGGGGAGGGCATTTTTCCATCCATCAGCCCCCCTCCCTCTCTCTGCCTCCACCTCCCAACCCTGCTGCTGCCTGGACAAAGCCTCCTTTTGCCTTTTCTCCTACCTCAACCTCAACATACTGTGTTCTGTGTCTTTTACTTTTTTATGGAGGTTTCTGTTACTTGATTGTGGAGGAGTTATGTCATGTTAGCAGTTTATAGTTTGGTTTCCCCTTTTTTAAACTAATGTAAAACCTAACATGATTTCTATAATCAAACAAGTTTGAGTAACACATTCCAGTACTAATATGATACTCACTAAATGTACTTGCTTATTTTCTTCTAACAAACTTTTCTTGAAATAAAATTTTGGTATAAAAGATCTCAATTTAAATGCTATTTCATTTATTTTTATTATATTTTTTCTTTCCAATTTGTTGTTTCAACACTTACTAGATTTAGATCTTTACAGTTTTCCACTATTTTTTAGTATAATTTTAGTATAGCTGTCCCACAACGGTTAATTCTGGGTACTTGTCTTTGCCATTTTATTTAGATAAACAGATTTTCTATGTATTTTACACCTATTATACTCTTATATATTCTCCAACTCAACAAGGGCCTGTTTTCACGCCGTATTTCCTTTTATGTGGGAGTATCTCGATTAAACATCTTGACCTGAATAAGACGTGTTTTTTTTTATTATTGGTGGAAAGTCACAGTCAAACTATGAAAGAGCTAAATTGAGAAAAGTCGTTAGACACATTAAAAATCTCATACAAACTGGTGCTATAATATTGTAACTGACACTCTGTATCAGAGAGTATTTTAATGTATTTAACAATATTTTTATGTTTGTTGGCGTCTCACGTTGTAATATAAGAGGAGCAGTGAGTGTTGAGTGGATATAACCCTGGTGACACACCTTCTACATATCATTTCATAGACTGTCACTCGCACTCCATAAAGCTGTCATAAAACCTCCACACCTTCCTCTCAGTGTTTATGTGTGTGTGCGAGACAGATGGATTGATAGACGTAGTTTAGATGAAAGAGAGCGATGGAGAACAAAGAGGTAAAAAATAAAACATTTACATTTAGTCACTTGGCAGACGCTTTTATCCAAAGCGACCTACAGTTCAAGTGAGGAACAAGGTACAAAGCAAAGTTTATTTGAACTAGTGCATCTTTCATAGATAAGATCTTAAAAACCTTTGCTTGCTTAATAAATTATCTTTCCACACTCACATCGAAAACTTTGTAAAGAAACTGCAAATTAGCGTTTTGGTTTTGTTATTGAGAAATGCTTGAGAAACCCTGAAGTGCAACTGAAAGGATAAAAGTTGTACTACACAGAGAAATGATGGAAGGAACAGAGACAGAGAGGAAGACCTCTGGAGGGATTTATGGAGGGGAAACGACAAACAGCGAGCCACTTAAGGAATGCACTGATAAATACTATCGACAGGATGGAGAGAGAGGGAGAGAGATGGAGCTGCAGTGAAGCGTCGCAGGTTAATTGAGATAATATTGACCTCCTTCTCTAATCTCTTCAGGGGAAACATGCTTCAGATTCATAAATAAATAGGAACATGAGCAACAATAAAAGCATTAGCACTCTGATGGAGGAGGGCTAATGGTACATCAATACTCAAAGATTGCTCTCACTGTGTGTGTGTGTGTGTGTGTGTGTTCAGTGCCTGTAAGTCAGTGTGGCTAAAGGTGGATTAATGTGTTGCATTCTGCAGAGTGTGACTGCACCCAACAGCTTACCTCTATGTGTTGCTGTTATAAACTGAGCAGACAGTTTATTAGGTACTAATACACTGATTCATCCAAGTTCATCTAAGTATTAACAAATATATATAATATAATGTTCCTAAAATAATAAAAAACAAGTTCTGATCTTTCATGTCTTTATTGAGAACAACCATAAAAACCTCACAGTCTGAGTGGAAAAAGTATGTGAACCTCTCAAAAACCCTCAAAAACCTAATTGGAGTCAAGTGTTAGCATAAGTTAAGAAAATTAGTTTGGAGGTGTTTGGAGGACTAGAGCTACTACGACTGACAAAAAACACTAACTTTTTGAGTTTGCTTCGCACAACTAGATTATGCTTATGTGAGCCATGTCTCTCCAAAAGGAGCTTCCAGAGGATCTATGATCAAGAATCGTTGATTTACTTAAAGCTAGAAAGGGACTTGAGAAATTCACCAGTCTACAGTAGGGAAAACAATCTACAAATGGAGACACTTTGGGACTGTGGCTACTCTACCAAGGAGTGGGCGACCAGTCAAAATGACCCCAAGAGCACGAAGAACAAGAATGAGGTAAAGAAACAACCGGAGAGACCAAGATTTGAAGGCATCATTTGAACCAATTAACATCTGTGTACCTGAGTCTACAGTAGATAAAACATTGAACTAGCAGGGTGTCTATGGCAGAACACCATGAAAGATAAATTCCCAAGTGTATGAAAAAATTCTTTAGCATAATGTGAGAATGTCTGTACTTCAGGTGAAACTTTGTGGAAGTTGGTGATGTTACAGGACAATGACCCAAAACACACCACAAAATGGTATCAGGAAAAACAAAATCCACCTTTTGGATTGGCCAAGTCAGAGCCCAGATCTCAACTGATGCTCTGGAACGACTTGAAGAGAGCCACACATGAGACGTCCAAAGAATGTGACTGGGCTAAAATTTCCACCTAACAATGTGCAGGTCTGATCCACAGCTACAGGAAGCGAATGATTGAGGTTATTATTGCCAACAACAATTATTAATTCCAAGGGTTCACATACTTTTTCCACTATCACCATGGGGTTTTTATAGTTGTTCTCAATAAAGATGTGAAAGATCAGAATTTTTTGTTGTGTTATTATTTTAGGCACATCAGATTTGTTAATACTCTTGACTTATATGAAGATCACATCACATTTTATGACAAATGATTCAGAAAACCATGAAATTCTTGCCACTGTATCTGTGAGCATATCTGTACACACTGTGTGTCGGAGTGCGAGTACTGGGGTTATGTGGGGAGTAATTATAAGGTGCTTCTGTTGACTAATGAGTGTTGGGGGGGTGTGAGTGGAAGGGGGAGGATGGGGAAGTCGATCTTTATGCGGATGGCAGTCAGCTCTAATTTGTTATGATGGCTGCTGGCTTCCCAGAGCTGCAACGCCTGATAATTACACACACACACACACACACACACTGATCAACACCAAACGTCACGCTAAAGTTCACCAATTTGTTACTATCCCCTGTGGTCTACAAAACAACACAGGGTTTGTAGGCATTTCTGTCAATAACTAACACATCGTGTATGAACTCTGCTGTCTCTAAAACCACACTGAAACACTGCCCCCTAACTGCAGCTGGCTGCGCTACACTGAAGCAGATACAGTCTTTATAAATATTTAGAGACAAAGAGAGAAAGACTGGGTCATACTCTCTGTGATTAGATGTAAACATGTTCACTGACAATTCACTATATCACAGATGAATTAAATTTACAACTACTACAACCACTGGTGAAAAATCAGTGATGGTGTGAGTAGTTGTACTTTTAATTACGTCATCCTACTACCACTCCTCCACACGTCACTGGCAAATATTAGTATATGCACATACTGCACTGTAAAGATTACTTAATACTTTGAAGATCAATATTTTACAGTTTTACAGTATTTTTACTTCATGCATTCGTCCTAACTGCCTCCATTTCTACTACTACTCACAATCGTGTTCTAATTAGACTTTGAGTAGTGTTTTGTTTGCGTTGTCTTTCTTTTACCTTTTATTGTGAAAGTCTGTGATATCTGATCTGTAAAAGAGCAACAGTTCACAAATCAACTAAATCTATGTTCTTACTACACACTTCCTACGACTCCTTTGAGGGTTTCCTACCTGCTGGCGTCTGGTCCAGGTTTGAGGCGTCCCTGAGCGTTGGCCTCCCACACGCCGTTGGCGAGCTCGTTGCCAATTGCTGACATGACCTTGATGAGCTCGAGCGGCCACTCGTCCAGGTCCAGAGAGCGAACCCTGGACAGGTGGGTGCCCAGGTTTCTGTGGATGCCCGAGCACTCGATGCAGATCAGGGCCCCGAGGTTCAGACTGGCCCAGTCTGGGTCTGGAGGAGACATAGAGACGATGTTAAAGGACCAGTTCAGTATTTTTAAAGTTACCTCGATTACTATCAGCTGCAATACTTTCTAGTACTGAGATAAACAGCTTCCCTACAGTAAACATTAGGAAAACACCAGTTTCATCTTTACTTCATTCAGCAAACAATAATTTAATAATAACTAATAAAAGTAATTTTAACTGTCTGACCTCTACTTGGATTTTAACAGGTGGGAAAATTCAGTGATGCAACATCAAGTATTCATTCTCTAGTCAATACAACATCACTACTATCATTACTGATATGAATACACAGCTTCTTTTCAAGAGATACACACCATGTCTAGGGATTTGTCATTTGTCACATTACCATTTTAAGTGCTGTGTAACTTCTGTGGCATTGAAAACATAAATTCTCTGTTTCATTTAATCGACATCATTATCAGCTTGTCACACTGCTGAAGTGCTGCTGTACCCGAAACAGCACATTTTAGACGACGTGTGGAGCTGAAAAAGTGGCTAACTATTTTTAAACAGTTATTTTGTTGATGGTTGTTACTTACTGTGAGCTTCGCAGTCAGCACAGCGACCGTTTCCTCGAATACTTCTAATCGACTGCAGAGCCATCGCCTCCGTCTGGCTGGTCAGACGAGACTAAAACAAAACACGACACAAAAAATAATTAAGCTTTAAGCAAACTGGCCTTACATCCACCACAATCTGCATTTTGGCATGAAATATTACCTTAATCCTAACTGATTATCAACTGTTGGTCTAGATAACAAGTGAAGAAACCTCAATCTAATGGTGGATGAAGTTTTCACATCATCTACTTAAATAAAAATAATAAAAATACTGAATAAAAGTCCTGCATTTAAAATCATACTTGAATAAAAGTATGTTAGTATAAAGAGAAATGTCCCCACTGACTGTGACACTCTTTTATCATTGGCTTAGTCATGAATTAATGTGTACTAATAATAATAATAATAATAATAATAATAATAATAACAACAACAACAACAACAACAACAACAACAACAACAACAACAACAACAACAACAACAACAACAATAATAATAGTATGAATTACACTCAGGGTTTTCCTTCCTTTAAATCTTCACACAAACACATGCAGACAAACAGAAACACACATTCATACACAGACAAACAGATGTGAGTCTAAACGGTGCCGCTGCGTTCGAGGCTAAAGCCACTAATGTTGAGGAAAGAATGAAAACACAGCCAACAAATGGAATGGGAGAGGGGGTGAGGGAGGGGTGGACGGTGTTTTGGGTGGGGGACAATAAAATGCTGAGAGCCTGAGGCGTAAACACAGCAGGACCTGAGTGAGAGCGGAGCGGCTGCTGCATGTGCAGGTGGAAAATGGCAACGCTGAGGCTGAATGTTAGGTACAGTAATTGGTATTTTCTAATTATGTGAGTGTGAGTGTGTGTGTGAGTGTGTGAGCAGGGTTAGGATACTGGAGGATGGTGTGTATTAAAGATACAGTCTGGTATGACAACATGAGTTTCTACTTTAGTTAATGCTGCCGTTTTTCATTCCCCGTTCGACCTACTACCTCTATAAATGGTGCTGGTTGTGGTTTGTGATGTTCACCTTGTTCTTGCTGCTCTCACAGGACTGCAGGCTGGCCAGGATCTGGCTCTCGATGACCTGGACCCAGGCGTCTCGCTCCTCGTATGATGTGGCTTCGAAATGCCACGTCTGCCCCGTCAGTGACACGATTGTGAACTCGAAGTTCTCCTCTTGTTCTGTTGGAGAACAAACCCAGATTCCGTCCATGAACTGTTTTCAAGTCCTTTCACTTTAAAAAGACATTCAGCCACATTTCACCTCGGCCATTTGGTTAACGCCAGAGTTAGAAGAAGAGTTCAGTGTCTCGTTCAAAGACACTGTAAGAGGACAGATCTGAACTTAAATGAATAGGTTGTTGTAAATATCATCAGCTCTGTGGACAATGTACTTCTGGAAACTTAAACCAGCTGATACAAAAACCTGATGCTCAACAAGGGATTTCCAATACTTGGGGACAAACTATCATCCAGTGGGTTGGACTGGTCTCTTTGTTTCCTTTCCTGTGTCTTCTGACAGTTACTGAACAGTTTAAATGTACTGGTAGTGATGTGAAACTACCAGTAAGACACCAGTTCACATTACATGTGGGAATTTTGGTCTAGTTGTACCTGAGTTCATTTGTTTGAAATGTTTATTCATCTTTTCTGCATTTTTGGTTTTGTTTTTCATCTCTTTTAGTCATGTAACATGTTTTAGTTGTTCGTGGTCGGTTTACGCCTCCTGACCTGTTAGGACCCTGGGTCTGTGCCGGGTTGGCCTCCCAGGATCGTCTGGGACAGGGCTGCTTCCTGTCCCCAAAACATTTATGTACCACACAAATGGAACAAACCTCCAGAATACTTTAAGTTTGTTGGTGTCAGAGTGGTCACTGCTCCACACACAGACTTCTACTAATACAACTAAATGAACTGTTCAATTACTTATTGAGAACCCTCACCGACCAGGGGACACCTGTTCTCCAGGACCAATCAGTGGTGACCTACCTGACCCCGTCCTGCTGCCTAAGGCCAGGATGTCACCCAAATTATGTGCCCCCCCCTCAAAGGCCTAGAACCGTGTGTGGGAGAGGTCATTCATTACAATCAGGGCTTCTGAAAGGGGGGGGATATGGATCTATTACCCAGAACCCCCTCACAGGTTAATGGGACAATCAGGAGTCAATTAGGATGAATGTGTTTGAGCATGTGTGTTTGTCTACAAATGAAGAACAGACTCCAGCTGTCGATCCTGGCGCGTTGAGGAAAGTTACCGTGTCACACAGTCTGAACAGATTCCATATTCATCACATCTGTCCCTGTTTAAAATTTTTAAGAACCTTTGGCATTGAAGCTAAATATCAAGTTTGAAAGTGAACTGTGCATGTCCACACATAAGCATTTCAATGCTGAGCCAATTCTCATGCAAAAAGGTGTTTGTGAACAGCTTCGGCACATTTGGAAATCGTTACCAAGAACAGAGGAGATGGGAAGTGGAGGTGAAGTGGGGGCATGGCTGAGAGCCGGTATCATCACCACAGCAGATCAGACAACAAGCAGCTTCTGTTTACAATTAGCCCCAGTGAGGAGACAGGGGTGGTGGGGGGAGCAGGGAAGGACACAGAGGTAATCACTTAATCAAAGGATGGCCTCCAGCGCAGCTGATAATTCCCAGGATTCCTCCGTTTCTGTTGGTATGACCCTCAACAAAAACAGGCTGAAGAGGTTACATGACTACAAAAAGCTGAGTCTTCAATGCATAAGGAAATAAAGCTCAGTAGTTTCTGCAGTAGAGGACAATATCAAAAAGTAATGTTTAAAATTCAGCATTAGCTCCAATTCAGAAATCAAATTTGAGACCCACTGCTAAACCATGTTTTAGGAACGGGAATAACGCAGAATTCTTGGGATGGACTTCTGCACACACGTACTCATCCTCTGATTCTATTGACTGCAGACTTATTTTATTTAACAAACTCTGTATCTGTAATGAAGCTGTTTTACTGTTACTCAGTGAACAGAACTTCATGTGTTGATCTTCTGATGGTTTGGGGTGGTCGGGTTTGGTGCCTGATCCTGCTTAGGATAAAACGGTCCCTTGAGTACCATGCAGTGCTCTTTTAGAAACCATCAGTCCAGCCATGACACTGACAAAGTTAATTTACTTGGACAAGTCTCTGATGAGTCAATCAAATACATCTGAGCAGCATCTGAACATCTGCTTGGCACTAATTCACTCAATCTGACCAGACACAGGTCAGAATCTGAAATAATTCTCCTTCTGTTTCCAGGTTTAAATGAAAACATACATTTTTGAATTTGGACTGTACTGTGCACAGGAAGAAGGTTCAGAGAAGATCTCAGGGTGGAGGTCGATAATCATTCGTGACACTTTGGGCGAGCGTTTCTGAAAGCAGCAGTTTCATGACGTGTGCCGGGAGTGGAGCAGTGAAAAGATAAGAGATTCAATCAGTTGTAGCGCGGTCAGAGCCGGCCCGCGAGGGAACGGCCGTTTACTCTTCCTCAACTCCAGTCATTTGGCTAATTGGGAGCATCTCAGAGCACCAGAGCTGAAGTTCCCCTCTGGCCTGACTCTGGATAATCAATGGCCTTGTCCGAAGAGAGGAAGGATGGAAGGGAAAGCCCTAAGGCCAAAAGACTGGCTGAGAAACCCTTCTACTTCCAGGATAAAGAGACTGAAAACACCTTTGCTCACCAAAGTTTTCTTTACTGGAGATAGCAGTGGATCATTCTCATCTCTTTGGTGCTTCAGGCTGCTGATGAGTTGAGCTTGATTAGTTTGTGTTAATTGAAACTACTGTTTACAAGAGCTCAAGGTTAAACTACACTTTTATTTTGAATTGGAAGTTGAATGTATTTTTGAAAGATGAAATGATTCGTCTTGAAGCTTTTCTTTCTTATTAGAAATTTGATGAAAAGTGAATTGAAAATCAAACCTATGATGATATTTATTCAAATATTCATTAGTGAAAGTCAAAAAAGGGAAAGTTAATAAAACATCATTAGAACCTTATTTAATGGTCTTGTTTCCTCTGAGGTTGATTTAGCTGCTAAATGAATCAATAATCTGACCAAAGCTGAAATAAAACGTGAAATTATGCATGATTTTTAAAATATATTTATGAAAAAAAAAAAAACATCCAGATCTACTCTAAAAGAACATTATTACTTTGATGATATATGTGTTCTCAAACTAAAAAACACTTGACTCAGGGTCTGACTTGAGAACATGGTGAGAAAATGCTCTACAGGTGCATTTCTACCAGAAAGTTCCTGGTGCTTTTTGTTATAAGTCCAGAAACCTTTGTTGGGGTAAAAGACCCTGAAGAAAGTGTGATTTGGCAGAACCAAAGTCGGGGGAAGATTAACCACACGATCCTGAACTGCTTCACCAATGGTTCATCAGTTTTTTAGAGGTTGAGCTGCTGCCTCAGAACTAAATATAAACCCTAGATCCTCTGGAAAGTTTCTTGGAGTTGGAACAGGCCTTATGGATCCTAAGCAGCAGGTATTCACCTCAGAATAAACTGCTTTAATGTTCTTTTAAGGAACATTTTAGAATCAGTCTTGAATCCTTGTTAGTATTTCTTCTTCAACTCAGAACAACAGAACATCTGTATAAAACAAAACCACTTTAGCAGCTTAAAATGATACGATAAACGATAACTCTGAGTGTGATTTGAAGCTCCTGGGTTGACACCAAGTGTCTCTTCCTTCTAAGCGACAGCCCACCCATCAAGCTCTGGTTGAGCCCTGCAGGGTCAAGATCAAGAATCCCATCATAATTAAATTCCCATGATTCTCTGTTTTCAGGGGGAGTGGAGGGGGGTTGGCTGCTTGACAATTATGGAAACCAACAATCCAGAAAGGCCCTGCCTTTCTGTGGCGTAAATTAAATGCTGTTTCTGGATTTAAATGCTGCGCGCTGACCCAGCGCACCGCTGCAGCTAATGAATAAAATGAGGGGGGCATTAGGCTGTGCAACTGAAGAACCACTCCCACCACTCAGTTCTACTCTGGAAACCCCCACCTGAGCCTTTACCACACTCAGTGGCTTCTGTCTATACAGGTAATGTCAGCCAGGATATTTAAAAATGCATTTATTAAAACGGATCAAATTACTTGTACTGGAAAAGGAGCTGATTCATGATGATGCATTTACAAATTCTAATGAGCTGTTTTTTGTCTGGTTTTTAGCTTGATTCTGTCTCAAAAAGCAATAAGACAAGGTCTGAAACTACCCAGTGGAGATGGCAGAGCATCCAGAAAATGTTGAGCTTAATTGACCTTAGCTCGTTCATCATCAGCAGCAGCTTTATCAACAGCCCGAAAATGATGCTCAACTCGGTTTTTAATTCAACATGTATAAAAAGTATTCTAAGAACTTTTTGCTGCTTCTTTTATTTTTCACTTGTTTTATCAAAATAAGACTTTAAGGACTCAGACTCAGAATAAGGCAGTGAAGGTAGTAGAGTGACCCGACTATAGGAGAATCATTACATCACATTTAAAACATGTCCAACTAAATGTGAAAGTAGCACAATTTGCCCTTTAAAGGTCTAAATAAGTCATTTTCCACTGTGTATTTGTTTAATCCAGATTTCACTGTGTCTGTTCTGAGAACCACAGCATACAGAGGAATAAAAAGTAATGAAGCAGTGATGTCGACTGCTACACTGTTAAAATCTGTGAGCTAAGTACAAGAACAATCTGATTACTGATCTGCTGCATGTACATCAGTTTCACTGATTACCCATGAAACCTCTTCAATGTGTACGTCCGCTGTACAACCGGTTTACTTAAGTGCAGATCCTCTGAGGTTTTAAAGATAAAATGCAACAGATTTGCATTAAAATTCTTCATCCCAGAGGATATTTGGTGCAACATCAGCCTAATTCACTGCCCACTTTCAGCCATTTGAACCTGATCAGCTTCACCTTGGTGTACACGACTAAACATATGCATGAGAGTAAAAACACACACAGCGAGTCACCTGCGCTATATTGGTAATTACTGCCACCGCTCTCGGCTACTGTGGGTGACATTCACACAGAGAGAGGTGGCGCCGAGGCAATTTGTGAACTCTGACACCTGCAACCTTTAGCAGCAAAAACAGAACAAACCAAATATACAGCATTTACAAGACGCAAGGAAGGGGGGGGGGGGGCAGGACATGCATACAAGCCTATCATCCGCGGTGTGAGGTGTTGAGTCGGCCCAGCAGGGTGTGTGTGTGTGTGTGTGTGTGTGTGTGTGTGTGTGTGTGTGTGTGTGTGTGTGTGTGACAAGCTGGACGGTGGGTGCAATGAGAGGGGAGGTGAGAGGGAGACAAAAGGGGGCCTCGGGAAACACAAATTAAAAGCCTTAAATGTCACCGCACACAGTATTGCTTTGCGACACAGGTCATTACTCCCCATATTATTCGCAGCCTTTTACAACATTAATAACCTGGAAAATATTGCAGCCAATTGTTCTGAAGTCTCTCTGAAAAAGAAATATATTGGTCTATTTTTTTGAACAAGTATGTAGAGACAGAGGAAGAAGTTGTGACGTTGAGCAGATCTAAAAGTCATTGGAGATGATTTAACCTGTTTTCAATCATGCAGACAGATGCAGAAACCAACAGGTTTGACTTTCACTGTGTATTTTCAGTAAGTAACAGACGCATCAAAGATGCATCGATCACACCTGAACAACATCCAACACGCACTGGACGTCACGTTTAACACCACCTGTACAACGCATGCTTCCAGGGCACATCTTCTCTGCAGGGTGGGTGTTTGTTTGGTTGTATCCTCAGAGGTGTGGGGGGGCAGAAGGATGCAAGAGGGACAGACGCTGTGACGGACAGGCCAGGGGGAAAACAGTTCATTATTAAAATGAACGTTTTCTCCACTGCAGTAGTGTAACGTACACATACTGACAGCACCCAGGTAAAACTGCTTTGGTGATCGGCAGCTCAAAAGGTAAAATCTGATCAAAGAGGGAAGTTTTTCATTTTGAATCAACTTTTGATGAATTCAGCAACATTTTTATATTTATACATTTTCATATACATCACATTTTCTTTACAATTGCATCTAGAACTCTGAGGTTCATGGGTATCGTAGTATTTTGATCATGCAACATGATTGCACACTTTGCTACGTCATAACATCTAGGATGTTAATATCATCCAGGAGAGTTCTGTGTTTTATGTTTAGCTTATTTAAAGAATTCATTTAAGGAAATCTTTGTATGGGAATACAGAATGACTTAAAACATTCCAACAACCAGCAACGCCTTCCAATTCAGAACTTTATGTTGTAAACATTGGTGGTTCCAAACCTCTAAGAAACATTTAGTACGTCTAGATGAGACCAGTTCAACCAATATGCGATTTTTGTTATTGTAACATTTTAGAGGTCTAAAATGAAGTGTAGCCATCGGTGTAGGTATCTTTTGACACTGCAAATCACCAAATCTCTGCTTCCTGGTTGATGCATGTTTCTCTATTCCAGGGTGCTCTGTCCCTGCTATAGTGAGTGGGTTGGGGTAGGGTTACTGTCCGTCACAGGCCCACCACAGCGTTTTTTGTTTTACCTTCTGAGTTGTGCAGACTGTTGGTGTAAATGCTGCGCAGGCTACCAACACGATTTAGTTTCCACGCTTTACGTTTGGCTGCGTCCCCCGATGGCAGAAAGAGAGAGAAGAGAGGTGACGAAAGAAAGGAGTAACAGAGGCCAAGAAGGAGGAACGAGATGTAGTGTAGAAGAAACAGAGACGACAGGACAAGGAAGACAAAACAGCAGCTTGGAGGAAGATTCAGGTGGATATGAACCCAAAGAGCACGATGGAGGGATGAAAGTATGTTTGCAACATAACAAATGAGGTCAGAAGAAAAATAAAACAAACCTGTGAGAGCATCTTCAGTGTTCCAGGACCAAACACAAACCAGTAAGAACAAACCTGGTTCAACACTTCTCTGTTTGCTACTGTCAAACAAACTCCACACTTTGAGTCAACTGATCATAACAATTGTTAAGGTTATTTTTCACTACACTCCTATAATTCAATATACGTATAATAAAGATAAATAAAATAAGTCCTACTGATGGATTAGTGCTGTGAAAAAGAAACGTTACACTGAATTTATCAAGACAATATGTAAACATGGAAGTGTTGAGTTTGGATTAACTAGAGATTAAAGTAAAGTATAAAACTGTTCTGAACTAAACAAATAAAGATAAATAACACACTAGTAACTGAGAACGTACTGTATCTACAGTGACTAATGCTAAACGTGATCTGTTGTGGATAAATTGATGATAAAGTAAAACTAGATCATTTACTGTCTGAGCTCTAGAATGATCTAAAACCAGAACTGAACTTTGATTCATTCCAGGAATACCAGCTCTGCGACCTCTGACCTCTGCTTCCTTTAAAGCTTTCAATGTTGTTCCGTCTTAAATAGCAAACCCTCTGTAATATTTACTCCCCCGGGGCTACTGTGAACATTTGCCACCAAACTAACATTTACAGAGGATTAAATACAGTTGTGGCTGCGTGAGAGGAGAAGTCAACACTTTAAATGGAAACTCGCCTCTTCTGTTGAGTCTCGTTCTTCCACTGAAGAGCTAGAGAGCGTTTATCACGTTAAAATTAGTAAAATATACTGAGGCTGCCCAGGAATCTTAAAATTAGCCAATTTAAAAAGGTTTGGTGTATTAAAAATTTAATAATCTGTATTTTGAAAAGATTTGAGTTTTTCAATGTAAGAAGAAAACAGTACTGAAATAAAAAATACCACACATTCCCACCTCAGACCTCTCCTGACTGTCAGATACCCGTGGGACCACCTGGTCTCTCCTCCACAGTAGACCTCTTTGTTTCCCACCTGCTTGACCCCCACTGACCCAAATTGACCTGCGACGGGGAACTGAGCCGTCATTAAAGGAGTTCACGGTCAGAATGAAGCCGCCACAGACGACGTGCTGCAGGTGCAGCTGACGGCTGAATAACAGAAAGACTGACGTCAAATTATGGAATAAGTGAAACTCTTCAGATGAGACACCCTGTGTGTGATCTGAGAGGACGATTAAACGCCACACACACACACACACACACACACACACACACACACACACACACACACCTGTTGTGAGAAATGTGCTGGTTGAACAATCAAAGCAGTCGCCTTGTTGCTCAACACAAAAAAATCCAGGAATGTGCCCAGTGATCCTGTGGTTACCTGTGTGGGGTCACTTCAAATATCTGAAGCTGTGTGTGTGGGAACGTCGCAGGTCAATTTTCAAAGCTTTAACTTTAAGGGCGACATTATCAAACGGCTGCTGGTAACAGTCGGCTGTTATCAGCAGGGATGAACCTGACACAGGTGTGTTTGTGTTACAGAAAGAAGTGAATTAAAAAGTCAACAGAGCTGAGAAGCTAAGGCTCACATACAGCATGGTGTTCAGAACTAAATGTTAAATTTAAAGTGAATGACAAAGAAGAGCAGATACCTTATTTAAACTAATCCACTGCCTGCATCTCCAAATAGTTTAAGCATGGTTTCTTTGTCAGAATCAGAGCTTTGTAGACGGAAAATCGTCTTCTTGTGAAAGAGCAACGCAAATGTTGACAGAAATATGTAACGGCTGAAAGTGTGGTTGACGTGAAGGCAGCCGTACAGTAAACCTACAGAAATATCTACTCTGAGATCAACTCATCTCTTTAATGTAGATGGCAAAAGTGAATCTCTCCACGTAGCAGCTACAACAGCTACGCAGCAGGTCGGAGTCAAAACTGAGACAAATCACTGACGGACTGCACAAAGACGGAGACAAGAGACAAATTGGAGTCACTGTCATGATCCCCAAAATAATCCTCCTGGTATCAACATAACCTGCCGTGGATCAAGCTGTCGGAAACCTCCCTGTCTTTGCAGCAGACTGAGGTGAATCTGTTCCTACTGTGTGTTGGTCCGGTCCTACCTGGGGGAGCTCAGCTGCAGAGGGCGGTTCCCTCTCATGAATTACACTGAGCCGCGATCTGACATGAAGATACTTCACCCGCCTGCCCAGTGTGACAGGCAGCGAGCCGGCTGAGCACGCTCAGTGCTTAATGGCTAAATTGGGAAGACTGTAACTAATCGTTTATTGAATAATGAAAGTGACACAGCTGATAAAAGATTTCAATACGGTGGATTATTTATAATATTTCACTTAAGCTTCTCTGGCTGAATAATAAGGGGGCGAGTCGAGGGAATCAGGGAGCGTCTGACAACCAGGAACTCAGGGAAAGTGTTTGATAATAAACTGGTCACAGTGAAAAAGAGGAGTTACTACAGGGAGTCGTGATGGAGTCTGAGGGTTAATGGAGAAGGAGATTAGAAGAAAATAGAATAAGGAAGAGAGAAAGTCACAGAAAGAAGATGATGAGCAGGTGAAAGGAAAAGAAAATGAGAACAAAACAGAGAAGGAGGGGAGACTGGAAAAACGACAGAATGAAGTAATGAGAAGAGGAAAAAAAGAAGAAAGCAAAATAAAGGAAGGAACGAAGATGAAAGGATGAGAGGAGACAGAAGAGAAAGAAAGAAATGAAAGGAACGAGAAGGAGATAAAGAACTGATTAGAGGAGAGAAGAGGAACCAATTTGATAAAGAGAGGAAAGAGAGAAACTGAGACTCCAGGAGGAAATAAAAGGAACGACAAACATGATGAAATGAGAGAGATGAAAAAGAGGCCGCAGATATTAGAGGAAGGAGAAAAGAGGAGCGAAGGATAAATATGAGATAGAAGGAAAAGCCAACAAGGAGAGGAGAGGAGAGGAGAGGAGAGGAGAGGAGAGGAGAGGAGAGGAGAGGAGAGGAGAGGGCTGAAAATGATAAGAGAGGAAGAGAGATGAAAGGAGACGAAGCGTCCACCTATCTATCACACTGACAGCCACTTGTCGTGTCAGCTGCTTGATGCCTCTGTGATGGAGAGACGGACATTACACATGTGCTGCTGCTGCCACATCTGTTTAACCATCCACTGTGTGTTAAACTGTGTTTGTCACGACATCTAACGAAAGAAAAACGAAACCTCTGTTTGTATGAAAGACATGGAACAAACCAGCTTAGAGTTTAGTTTGGGTTTTAAACCGAGACCTGAACCCGACCTGTAACCATGTCAGACACAGTGTCAGTATAGAAAACATTCAGCCAATAGCTTCCTGATATTCAGCCAGAGGTGACGTCTGCATTTACTGGTTAAAATCAGAACCCCCTGTACTCTAAGATTGTTTGTGAGAGAAGAGGCTTAACAACTTTAATTAAATCAAAGTTTCTTTAGCTCCAAAAAATCCAACAGAGTGATACGTCTTCACTGTAGAGGATTTTGTTCATACCCTATTAGTAACTTAAGATCATACACTTAATACTTTGGACCAGGACCTCTGGATTTGTTATTGGTAGATATCCAGTATGAAAGGACTCAGATCTGGTCCAGAAAAAAACTGATCAGGAAATCTGAAACCACAATAATAGTGCAGAGTTCACGTGTTTATGCTGCCAGGCTTCTGCTGAAAATAAAAATAGAATCATTATTACACTGAGCCGGTGTGTTGCCCTCAGACAGAGCAGAGCACCGACCAAATGGCGGAGGTTATGTTACAAACTGATCCAGACACACACAGAGTCACGGCAGGAAACACGGTGAAGAGATGAAGGGCTGACAGGATGACGGGATGGAGAGATCCTTCCCTCACAGCGAGGCCAGGAGTCTCAGACGATCACATGACTGCGTTTCCCAACCCTGGTCCTAAACTACCTGAAGTACATGTTCGACGTAAAGTACTGTGTGTACTCTTTCACCTGAGAATGTTAGTACTGTAGTATTTTTGGACTCTGTTAACTACACACTGTAACTTTATACTATACACTTCACTGTGTTCATATTTTATTGTTGTTCCCTGTTCAGATTAATCCATAAACAGTGTTTCTGAGGACTTTAGGTCAGATTGAGGATCCCCCTGTTTCGAGGGGCTGGATTTAGTAGTCAGACCTGGGCGGGGAAAGTGTGAGGTGAGGGGAGGGGAGATGGAGTTACCTTCCGCAGTACCAGAGAGGCCGTCGGCTTTAAAGTTGCTGGTGCTCTTCTTCCGCCGGTGCTTCTTGCGGTTTGCGTGTGGCGATGGTGGAGGCTCCATCTTGGGACTGGTGGTGCTGGAGATACTGGGACTGGAGCAGACGGAGTCTCCCAGGCCTGTGTCTGAGAATTCAAACAAACACTGATATGGATTTCCCATTTTACCACAGTGCCTGCTTCTTCTTCTACTACTTTAAAATACAGCAGTATTTGCAGTATTTTAAAGAATACAGGCAGGTATACAGAGATGTATCTCGACATTTGAAAGCATCCACAGTGTCCTGGTTTTGCTGATTTCAATCATGAAATGATTCCGTTTAGAACTAAACTCTAAACGTTCGTCAGGTTTAAGGACGAACGTCCGAGCAGTTTTAAAAACACACAGACAGTGAGCAAATGTTTGAATATATGAATCAGTAAACGAACCAAACATTAAAAAGACCCGAATCATTAACCAGAACCAGGATGGTCCTCTAGATATGTTGAAACACAGTTCTGGGGGTTGAGGACCGGGGGGCGAGCGAGGCTATCAGAGGAGGGAGTGGACTCTCTCTCTCTCCGTCTCTCTCTGGCCTCCACTCTTCACGGCAGCTGCTGACAGCTGTGACTAGCGGCAGAATAAAATAACATTCAACTTCCATCAATATCACAGTGTGACGGCGACACTGACATGAGCGGTGTGTGTGTGTGTGTGTGTGTGTGTGTGTGTGTGTGTGTGTGTGGTGCATATGCACAGTACACACACACACACGTATACACGCAGGGCGCTCATTGGCCAACGCGTCCCCAAACGGCACACGGGCCCCAAGGACGGCCATAACTTATTTTACAATCGTTTAGTCTCAGCTCAAGTGGAAAATGTGACAACTTATCTCTGCTGACAAGATGCCATCCCCGAGCACGCAATTAACCGCCGTGGATTAACAGCCCTCCCATCTGCAAGCCGCGCTCCATCCACGTCAACCCCACCCACCTCCAGCCTGAAGACTTCTCCTGATTCACTTTCTCTCTCCATCCCTGTGATTGTTGTCTCTGGTGGGTTTTCCCTCGACTCTGTAACTCATCAGCCGTTTGGACGCCAGCTGCTTTACTGACCACACAAATCAGAAACCTCTGTCTGCAGCCACAGAGGCGCGTTTTGTTTCGTTTTAGTGTAGTTATATGTCACCAGGTATTTGTGAATGCAGCGTCATGTGTCAGCACGTGTGGTGGAAGCGTAGGACAACTCCTGATTATCAGTTCATCAATGATCACAACTTTCCAAGTTGCTGCTGACTGCTGTGTATTTCTTGGTGTACATGTGATCACAGCATGTGGACAGGGAGGCGATTGTCACGTTTCACTTGAGTAAACTTCTTTATCGAGGTTTCAGCCTTATTTCGGTGATTTAGTCCATCAGACCTACCAGTAATTATTGTTCTGTGTGAACACAACTAGGCAACCTCGATGTGTTTATGGTGTTTTTAATGTTCTTTTACTGCACATAGTACAAACATACTCTACTCTACTAGTAATACTTTATTTTGTGAGCTTTGGTTAAATCGGATCTAACAGCATGAAAATGATGAAGTTTTATTAATATGATAGTTTGTCGTCCTCTTAAGGTGGTTGAAAACTTCTTCTCCTTTTAGTTTTTGTTGTTTTGTTCGGTTTGATTTGTGACACTTATTAAATATAAACACAAATTAAATGGATTACAGTTAAATAGTTTTATAGACCTGGTAAAAATGAAATAACATATACAGTTCAGCAGTGTGTGTGTGTGTGTGTGTGTGTGTGTGTGTGTGGCCCCCAGGAGTCCACTAAAAGCATTTCACAGCTTTAAACGTTAGTTGATGAAGACTGGAGGCCACAGCATTGACGACAGAGCTGTCAGTGAAGTTTACTGTTACACACACACTCGACCTGACAGCTGTCAGTCGTCACTCTGTGTGTGTTTGTAAGAATGAACAGTAACGTAATGCTGAATAGTACACACACACACACACACATCAGTGTGAGGACACTCATTGACTCAATTCATTCCCTAGCCCCCTACTGTTGCGTAGGCCATGCTCAATTTTTTATTCATCCCGTGTACTGTTACCTAACCTGAACCAAGAACTAAGTCTAACCCTAAAACCTAGTCTTAACCCCGGAATGGCTCTTTAAACACCGTACTCATTGTGAGGACCCGTTAAATGTCCTCACTTCGTAAAAATGTCCTCAGTCCAATGGTTCAATAGATCAACTGAAGACAGGCTCCCCTGTGGAGCTCCGCAGTGGGGCCTCCTGAACTCTAGCAGGCTGCCTGCAGTGAAGCTGCGCGTGTGGACCTAACCTGTATGTGACAGCTGCATCAGACCATCAGGCAAGTTTTCAAACCTGCCTTGTTTTGTGTAGTTGAATCAAGCTCTAGATCAGTGACTGTCCTTACTAACTCCTCTGACTCTGTGGTTCCACGATGGTGGAAAAAAACAGAACTCTTCTCTGCACTGAAACCTTTATTAAAAAAAACAAAAAAACAAGTTGCCCTTCTACCCTATGAAACTGAAGCAGCTCTTCGTAGAGCATTTTACTTTAAAGTTCTTTTTCTTGGATTCGACATTTTGCTTTGTTGCTGAAAGAATTATCATAGTTAGGAGCAAACTGTGGCTACATGTCTTCTTATCTTCCATTTTTATGGAATTTACATATTCAATCTTTATAATCAACACTACACTCAACAACAACAGTCCTAGTTATCAGTTACCTGTGCTGACTCCAGAGTTGGCGATGACGGTGGCGTCGGTCCACTGGTCGGCACTGGACACAGAGTACGAGCGCTGGTGCATCCCCTCCGTACCACGGCTGTTGAACGACACCAAACTGATGCCGCTCGCCATCTGAGACACTGACGAGCTGCTGGTCACCGAACCTGAGAGAGGAAGACACAGTTCATTAACAGTTCGGTCTGAGGAGAGAGAAACATCAGAGCCAACGTTCAGATGACGTTCTAGATTATGAACTGTTTGGATGAAGCTGCATTTACACCGAGCTCCTACATCCAATAAAAATCAGACCAACACCTGAGTGAGAGTTAAATTCCCTCTTTCAAACACTTAGAACAAGACAAACTGTCCAATCCCAAACAAGCTCTGCATGTTTTAAAGAGCTACATCAGTTATTCTACTTTTTAAGACTTGGTATTCCACCACTGCTGGGAGTTAAGAGAAGTCACTGACTAATCTGTCACATCGTGTGTCGTCATCTGAGCTACTGCTCATATAAATACGTTGGTTAGTGCAGCTTCATTTTCAAGAATCAAGAATCATTAATTGATTAAAGGAGAGTTACTGCCGTACTTTTCTAATAAAAACCCTAAAGCAAAGGAAGATAAAATCTTTTTGAAACTGAAAATGCTAAGTGAGTGTTTTTCCTTTTTTATTTTTGTGTCCAAACACACAGAAACACAGGAGGACCATAAAAGGCAGCCTCTTACAAGCTGGCTGCTTAAATCAAACCCTTGAGTTAGTAAGAGGCTGCGTGGTCCAACAGCCGGGTGAATCATCCCTCCCTGCCTCCCTCCCCCCCTCCCTCATTCTCTCATTACAGCTCATTTCTTGGTGCTGGCTGAGCAGAGCCAGGACTCTGATTGCATTAATATTCATGACAATAATTAGTACAGAGTACGGCTCACTGAATATTCATGCTATTAGCTCCTGGATCACTGTGTGCTCCATGTGCTCTATGTGTTTGATTTAAACAGCCGCCTCGTAAGCGCTGCTTTTATGTATGCGTGTACGACATAGAGGAGCACTCGTGTGTCTCCACCTTTTGTTTTACGACGTCTTCTTTCAGGTGATAAGAAGCATTTTGTGTGTTTCAAGGCTGAACTCCTGGCTTTTACTCTGACGCTGCCTTTTATTTCATCTCTTCTTCCAATAATTATTGACTCAGAAAGAACAAAACATGCTCGTGTTTGTGATAAAGGAGCAGGAGCAGCAATTAGTGCCACAATTAAAAAGTAAATGTACTGATGTCGGACTAATTGCTGGTTATTCCTCGGTCTTGGCTGATAAGTAAGAGTGACTGGACCTTTGCATTTAAAGCCTGCAGACTTTGAAACATGCTGCCCATTAGTGCAACATCTGCAATGTCTTTTAAGGAGCGCCTTCAACCCTAAACATGATTTTGTGGTGTTACCCTATAATCAAGATCAGCATACACCCCCTGCCTTGGTCCTGAGGTCTCACCTGGAGCCTGTCCCAGCTGCAGGCTGGTCATGTCCTTCGTCAGTCCATTTGTGTTGGGACTCGGCACGGCGGCACAAGTGGACACGGCGCGAGGTGGCCTCTTCCCCGGCACCTTCACCGTGGTCCTCAGCAGGTCGATCTCCTTACCGTGCACGTTCTGCATGTAGTCCTGAAAAAGGAGGGAGTAAACTGAATGGATGATGTAAAAAGAAACATATCTGTATACGTATATCTGTGATGTACCACAGAATCAAACAACACAAAACGACAGCCTCACGGTATGAAACAGATTCATTTACACTGATTTCTACTTATTTAGACGCAGTAATAAATACTTTTACTGGCTATTTAGAGTTGAAAGCAGCCCAAAAAGCCATTTTAAGCAATATTAGAAAATATAAAACACAAAACGAAGCAAACACTGAGGGAAGTAAACAAACTGTTCTGTTATAAACAATCTCATCTTCATTGTGACTGTGTCATTCTTTGGTAATAGGGGATTATGCTGGATAATAAAGATCCTAAATACCTCACTCATACAATAGAAACAAAGCCACACTAATCCCTCAGAGCCGCACTGAAGTGGTCACTGATGTGCCCAAAACACGAGTGACCCCCAGTGATGAGCTCACTTCTATCCCATCCAGACGTGTAAATGAACAAACGAGAAGAAATGTTAATGACCAATAAGAGGCGCTTGTTAAAGCCACCCCATCGCCCCTCCAGAGTGCCGGTGGTGACCTGAGAGCAGCACGGCATTGTGGGAGGTTGGCCTCCTCTTCAACATGAAGGAAAAGAGGAGAAACAAAGCTCAAGCGGCCCACTGGGCCGGATTAAGACCACTACATGCCTTTCTTGTACTTCCATCTTTGTGAGGACCAGAATGTATTAGACGTGGAGCGTGAAAAACATGTTTATGAAAGTGAAAATACAAATTACTATGTAATAAAGGTTTTTAGAAAGTGAAGAATTTTATTAAAGTGAATACACTCTAGGACCTTATCAAGATTTGTTGAAAACTGAATCCAATTTCTGAAACGGCCGCACATTTTTTTCAAATAAAGATATTTTTCAAAAGTAAAGAAAATTTTGTAAAGTTAATGTAATTTTTAAAATTTACAGCAATTTTAGAAAGTAAGAATATGAAATTATAGTTTTGTCGTTATTTACTTAGGTTTTATGAGAGTGAGGATATTTTTAGATATATTGTGTTGTGTTCTGCAAAATACAGATATTTTGCTATAGTAAGGAAAGATTTGCACAGTGATGATGTTTTTCTAGAAATTATTTAAAAAAATGTTTTATTAAAGTGCCAACTTTTTAGAAAGTGAGGACCTATTTCGAAAACTGAGAAATTCCTTTGAAATTAGTGTTAATTCCTGCAAAATAAACATAAAACACTTTTCAGAAATCTGAATTCAGAATTCAGAAAAAGAGAATTTTGTGTGAAAATAAAGAATGTTTTTTTCAAAAGTAAGAAAAGTGAGGATTTATTGTATACAAAGTACAAGAAAACAAGAACATTTGGGAAATTTTTGACAGTGTTGGCACAATATTCTACACAGTGAGGACATAAATAATTTTTGGAAAAGGAGGATGTGTTATAAAAGGACATTATTAAAGAAGGAGAGCATTCTGTGTGGGCCTCACTTCTGTAAAGGGCTATTGGATTTGTTTTTGGTTTGACGTCTATAGTAGGTTTAAGTTAAAACTAGCGTCATGTTTGAGGGCTCCATTATGTCAGTAAAGGTATTCACCAACTCTCTATGCCAATGCTGTTTTATCAGCATCTGTCCATCTGAGCATTCCCCGAACGGTACATTAACTTGAACCTATTTCCAGCCTTAACTCTAATTCATCCCATCACACTCAGAGAACCATTTAAAGGAATTGGGACCACAGAAAATGTCCTCACTTCCCAGATCCGAAGCTCTAATTGGTCCTCACAGAAATAGAAGTACAATAGCACAGTCTTATAGTACACACAGAGTCTTATGATACACACACTCGCTCTCTTAGTGTTCCCCGCCTCCCTCTGGCAGCTCGGCTGACAAAAGGCCAATTCAAAGCCAAGTGCTCTCGATGGCGTCTTAACAAGCCACTGGAGAGCCCTCGAGCCAGTGGCCTGCTGGGTAAACTCTCCACACACACACAAACCTCCGACAGATTGACCGCGGTAATTGAGTCTCCATTTGCATCGAAGAGCTTTCATCATCGGCCCGATCGTCCGCACCATGCGGCGGCGTCCAGGACGGATTTGTGTATCGACCAAACACACTGACGACAGGTGGCGAGTGTGTGAGACAAAATGTATCTGAATTTATCAGTTTATGAGCGTCGAAGAAAGAAAGTGTGTTGATAGCTGTTTGAGAGTGTGAATGTATGAGTGTGTGTGTTGTGTTGATGCACGGTCAGTGTGAAAAATGCAAAATGAACAGAGTTGAATACTGCTGACACTGCTGGGATACATGAATCCATAAAGAGGGAGCTCTCCAAAAACACAATCGATGGCAAAAGAGACAGCAGCAGATAAAGGAGAAGAAGCTCAGTCGTCGACAGGAAACATTAAGAAATGGATAAAAGAGACGGTGGAGGAGTTTTACTTCAGCGTCTAACTGAAGTGTCCAAAGAATGTAAATGACTGAAAACATTTTAGATTGTTCATTTGCAGACAAAGTTTTTTAGTGTGAATAAAGAATAAAGACAAATACAGAAGACATAACTGAAACCTCTGTACATATGAGACTGTTGTCTGGCTACAGGTTATTAAAACAGACACAATCTACAATTAATGAATCCAGTTCAAAACTCCCACTGGAATTCTGACAATTTAAACTTGAGTACAAATAAATGGGCAGATTTATCTTTGTCGATCAGTTCGAGCGCTGACCAGTTCATTTGACCCTTATTACATTTCACTGTTTCTGTTCTACATTTTTTTTTGGCCTTTATAAAGTTTTTCATTCAAACCCTCAAAATGCAGAAGCATTCAAATGTATTTTACTGATACAATTAAATAGATAAAAGCACATAAATACACACAATAAAAGCTTTTCAAGGTAACGAAGGTGTTTTATTGTGGATGCTTGTTCATTTTCCATTCATTGGCTGCAATTGCTCATTCCATACAAAGCCCCATTGAGAAAGTTATCAATTTAAGGTGGCGCATGGTCCTGAGTAAATAGTAGTGTTAAACTGTGTGGATGTAATCTCTTGAACTGGAGGAGATTAATTACTCTCTCGCCTTTTTTTTGGCCTCTTCAGATGAGACTTTTCTTGCCAATTATGTGGCATCTATTGCCATCCACTTAATTAGCGGCATTAATGTGATTTCTTTGCACATAGTCGGGCAATTAGCAGCGCTGATTGAGTTTCATTCGATTAGCCTCCGCAAACACGCTAATTGACGCCCGAGCTGCAGATGCAACATGCTCAGAAAAACCTGGCTTTTTGATGCTGGAGGGGTTTGTGTGTGTTGATGTGTTAAGTGATGAGTTTTAACACTAATTTACTGCATCAGCTGCTCTAATCGGTGATCGACGTGTGCACTTTGGTGAAGTGTTTCCTCGCTATAAAACGTGGAAAATCTCAAACATGAGCATCTCATCAGGGACTCAAACTCTCAACCTCTGGCTGCAGGAATGCCCTGCTCAAACCCACTCACCATAAGGATGCTGGGAATTAAACATACCGCTGACAGTCTCCTTTTTGAAACCTCAATTTAATTTCCCCGTTTTCAATTAAAAATACTTGTTGAAGCATTTAAATGAGAAAATTTTAAAACATGTTTGTGAGTAAAAACAAATTATTTGAACTAGTATTTGAGGTGGAGTTATATATTTGTTTCATCACATTTATAACTTTGGTTGTGAAGTATTGAAATAATCAAAAGAATCAAATTATCAAATGTTTCTGTATTTGAATTATGTCAATCATTTAACTGAGCGAAACACTAATCTGACCTTTATAGGTCACAATTTTCCCAATGAGGTTCTGAATGGAATTAGCCGCTCATGACTAAGTCTCGTGATTATGCCAGCAGGTTAACAGCTAAAAATCCAAACTGAAGTTGTACTCCAAACGTTCCTTTAGTTTTAACTTTAACTGCACTGCGTGACAAAAATGAAAAACAACAACAACAAAAAAAGAGTTTCTGAATCCATCTACACCAGATCTTGACATCAGATAAAGGTTCAAAAAAACAATATAAATACATTTTATTATTATTATTTTGCTCCTACAGATTAAACCTTGAACAAAAAACCTGGAGAATATGGAAAAAATCTTTAAATTTTACCACTGATATGAAGCCGAGGATAAAGAGAGAAACTGAATGCCGGGAGAGAACGAGAGAGTAAAAGACAAAGTGTGTGTGTGTGTGTGTGTGATAATAAAGCAGCGTCAGGGCAGAATATTGTGCCAACAGGACAGAGAGCCGGGGCAATTAGCAGAGACATTACAGCTGATATTCCCATCATCAACACCGATGTGGGCAAACAGATGACGAGTCCTAATTAATACACAAGCCATCAACACTGATTCCAGAAAGTGTCTGGCCATAACACACACACACACACACACACACACACACACACACACACACACACACACACATTTTTGTATGGCAGTCAGTGTGAGGACACTCACTGACATAATTCATTTCCTACTGTTGTGTAGGCCATGCTAATCCACTCTTATCCCATGTACTGCCTAACCCTAACCAAAACCTGCTCTTAACCCCAACATGGCTCTTTGAACACCGTTCTGATCGTGAGGACCTGTTAAAATGTCCTCACTTTGTAAAAATGTCCTCAGACTGATGGTTAAACATTCATGCCGCTCCTCCCTAAGACACACTCACAGGGGAGCGATGAGGAGCAGCAGATCGATGGAGGTCAGTGCAGCGCTGCAGTCTAACCTATCAGAGGTGGTTTGTAATGAATGTGTGTGACTTGTATGTCAGTGTGTGTGTGTGTGTGTGTGTGTGTGTGTGGGCGGGTCTTACGTGCAGGCTGGGGTGGTAGGTGAGCAGTCCATTGTCACACAGTGTCACGTATTTCTTCTTCCACTCCTTGTTGAGAGATTTACCGCTTCTCTTCAGCAGCATGCCCTGCACAGAGGAAACAACCTGTTTAACACAAACATCTTCCTCCACTTCAGCCACACTGACTGGTAATTTTACCGGTAATTTTTTTAGTGGAGACTGGGACCAAATATATTCTGCTGCAGCCACCTGTAACAGGGAAATTAAACAATTTTCAATCACATGTTGAATTTAGGACATTTGTAAACTCTACAGTAAATAATTCCTGTCGTCTTCTGGCTTGTTCAGCTCTTCCAGTCTAGTTGTATTAGTGTATAATGGTGTGTGGCACATTTGTCTAGTTGGAAACAGTGACAGTGTCTCCGTTAACAGACACAACTCCTAAATGTGCAGGCTGTAACTGACAAGATATGTTCTGTGGTTAAACTAAGCTGATTCCTTAAAACCTCTAGTTCAGAAGTTTGAAGTAACTTAGAAATGTTCCTGTTATTTAAAGAAAAGCAGATTTTATAGCATCATTTGTCAGAAATAGTGTATCTACAGTCTATATATTTTTATTGTTGTTTCAAAGCTGGAAACGTGTATTTATTTTATCAATTCAATCAAAGGCTAAATGATTATTAAAAAGCCCTTTTGCAGTTATGTGTGTATGTTCATCAACAGCTTCCACTCTTCTGGTTTCATTCTTTCCAACAGATGTTTAACCTGAGCTGCAATTCGTGAGGTTCAACCTTGTGACCTCCTCATTGTTTCATTGAGAAAATACATAAAAGCATGTTTCTTGATGAGAAACAGAGGTTTTGTCTCTGACTAGATTTCATTAGTCAAATTTGATGAGGTTAATTGGGGGAATTTACACGAGCTGACTCGCTGCTTTCAAACTTGTTAAGTACGTATTTTCTAACAATAACCTTATATTCTGTAATATGAAGATTTTCCTTCGAGACACACACTTTTGTCCATTTAATGTACAACGTGAAAGTCACTGAGTCCATGTTTCACCCACAGCGTCATACTTGAGCATTTTTCACAACATCTTGGGTTTTGATTCTGATCTTTGTGCACATCGCAGCTAAATTACGTTCAGAGTCTGTGGAATGAAGATAACGAGCTTAACGGCAGAAGACGTATTAAATACGAGTTCATTCCTCTCCAAAACAACATCAGAAATTTGCACCGGAGCTGAAAGGAGCTCGATCTAAAGAAGCAGCCACAGAAGAGAAGATGGAGGGAATTCGGCAGTTATTTAATTGTCTGACTTCTCTCTTGTTAACAACCCTCTCTCTCCTACGCACATCAGCTGCGGCTGACTGACGTTTAGGCCGAGCGACCGCCCGCTCGCCCGCCCACACTTCATTTGAGCCGGATTCATTAGGTGAGAGAGAGAGCAGGAAGGTCAAAGAGAAGGCGAGAGAGAGGAATAGAAATGGGAGAAAGAAGGCGATCAAAAAGAGAAGAGAAAGAGAAAGAGAGGCAGTGGGGGGAGTGGGAGGTGGCGGCAGGGGATAAAACTGTCCACTGATTAGCAATTACAGCCGTGCTGCCACGCGTGTCACTTCACTGGACCTCTACAACATTAACACTCCAACAGAGGATATTAATAGAGTCCAGCCGTGAAGGGAGGAAGAGTGGGGGCCAGAGGCACCACTGAGGAAGACAGGGAGGGGGTGAGATGGACAGGCCGGCTGATGGACAGAGGCCTGCTCTCCGCTCAGCTTTCATTAAGGCAGTCGGTGGCGGTGGGACAGAGCTGCAGGCCCGGGTTGACCCTCGCTGCCAGTGACGGCACATTCGGTGTAATTGGCGGTGACATAACGCGAGGAAAGAGCGCTTCGGAGTGACAGAGAGGGAAGTCGAATGCAGGCGGCGGTGATGTAAATGACGAGATGTTGAAACAAACGTATTTACACCGAACTGTGTCACAAGTGACAGAAAGTCATTCATTACTAAACAAGAGTGACGACGAGAGGAAAATTAAACAGGGAATTGTCCTTAAAAAACTTTCTCATACTTCTTCTAGGAGACTCATGTTAGCAGTGACACACAGATGTCTAACATAGCTTAAAATAATCAATAAGAACTCCACAATTTAGAGAAACGCTCCTTAACTTGCTTTAATGTACCGTGCTGCTGTCAAACCCTCACAGAACATTAGTATAGCAGTAGTATATAGAAATAACCTACCTACAAGCTTCAACGGTCTTGTGTTGCAGAAGATGGAACTGTCTAGTCTAATAGATTTCTGCACAAAAAGAAACACACAATCTGCAGTACGAACCAAACCACGGATTTGGAGATCCACCCTTAGAAATACTTAACCACCCCTGATTCAAGTCCAGCTGTGGATCCTTTGTTGTTTGCATATTGGTCCCTATCTCCTCATGTTTCCTATATTGTTCTAAAATGCTAAGATTTATCTTAAAAATATAGAAGCAATGGTTCCAGTCCTGTGGTCAAATGTGGTTCTTCAGAGAGAATGATGCCCTGCGACGTCAACATCAGATGAAACTGTTGCTCAAGTGAGGAAGATCCAAACCAACCAACAGTTTGAAGAAAGGACAGAAGATTGATTTCATACTTGAACACAAACAACTCTGCTCCCTGGGTTCCTCACCTCCTGCAGCCAGAAGAGATGGAGGCTTGATCAAATTGGCAAAGACGTTCCTCGATTTCAAGAGATAGAGATAAGGCCTCCATCTGAACAGCTTGTTAATGAAAAACAAATACATTTGGGTAGAAAAATGGATCCATGTGGACGAGCAGAGGATAAATACGGGTTCAGAGGGAAAGGATAGGTGTTATGGACTCTTCAAAATCCCCTCGTATGCTGTTGAACTTTTCCTCAGCACTGTCCTTGTTTATTGTCAGATGTTGAATTGTTGAGTCCCTTTTCTTGTTGCACACAGACAGAACAGGTGGTTGCAATATGCAATAGCGCCACCTACGATGAGTCAAAATACAAGATCCGCTAATCTGACATAATTAGGCTGTAATCTCTGATAAGTGCAGGACCAGTTGCAGCCAGATAATTAAAAAAACTCATTAAAATTGAGTTTCAGATGTGAAGAACATTGTCAGGTCATTCCTTTAATTTGAGCTCATGTCACCAGGAAGTAAAACAGAGCAGTGTGTGTGCTGCTGCTGAAACAACAGGGCTCCCCACGGTGCCTGAACGCGTCTTGACGAGCTTCCTGCTGCTCTGAAGTGAAAGCTGCCGGCAGCCGTGCAGCTGTCAGGCCAGCTGATCATCCATTACTGCCTGTTAGGGAGCGAGCGGCAACATGTTTCCAGGCAGAGGGAGAAAGAGACAGAACGTGCGTTTACATTGGAACTGTCATCAATTAAGATCTTTTTAGGTCAGCGCATACTCGTGGGATTTTACCAATCAGAAAGTCACAAATAAAAATCTACATCATACAGTTAAAATAAACTACACATCATGAAAAGCAAATAAATTAAAAAAGTAAATTAAATGTTTAACCACTGCAACACTAGTTTTTCCATGGGAAATAATAAAGTTACAGTTCTTGAAACCGTCAAGAAATGTCTTTAAATGAAAAAGCAAAAGCAGAGTTTCTTTTAGTGATTCAACAACCTCACTTGAGGCTCTGATCATTTACTCAGAGCAGAATTATAAACTTGAACATGCTGCATAACCTTTGTAAGAAACCTATAAAAATGAAGACAATGATATCAACAATGCACAGAAACCTGCACTAAATCAAACAACTTTTAAAGAAAAAGGTGCAACAAGGGAATAAAAGTAAAACTAGATGAAATGAGGACGAGCACGAGGGTCTCTGAGGGTTGAGCTCCACCACTGGAGGCCTGGACTGAACTAAACTAAGAGATGAACCAATATTTCTCCCACTGTTCCATCCAAATCTGGTATTTAAGGAGGGAGACGTCAGCGAATTAATTTTGTCCATCCATCCTGGACATGACAAGCGATCAGTTTGCGAGAGGGAAGGCTAATTGAATGCCGCATCGAAGCCCTCCTGATGGGTAATATCTTTCATTATTCACCTCCTCGGGCTTCATGACACACACACGTCGCCTCTTATTTTACCTTCAGGAAGGTGGGGGGGATGGCAGCTACGACAGCTCACAAGGTCTCCACATAGGAAAATAAATGTGGGGAGATAAATACATCCTCAGATATACTTTCTCTTCTTCATATCAAGGCAGTTCTCCGCCCTGGTGAAGTATTGTGGGGTAGTGCTTAAGAAAAGGTCGCTAGCTTGGGGGGGGCGACCAGATGAAGTCATTTGTTAGGCATCCGAAAACGACCAAGGGCATTAGTGAGGTTTGTGGGTTCTTCTTTACAGCACAAAACAAAGAAGGATGAAGAGACTGAGGTGTGTTTAGGGAGAACAGCAATGAATGTAAGAAAGGAAACAAACCAAGCCTTCATATTTAAAATATTATAGTTAAAGAGCCCCCAAAACACAAAACTCCCCTGGACACAAACTCACTCCTTTCATATTGAGACACTTCAGCGCCTCGGTGAAGTATTGTGGTGTAGTGCTTAAGTAAAGGTCGCTAGCTCGGGGGAAATCAAGAGATGAAGTCATTCGTTAGACAACGCATCCGAATATGTTCACAGGCTCGTGCCTACGGGTCCCTGATGAAAGACCACCTCAGTCAAATGTCGCACATGTAAGAAGAAGAAGAAAATATGAAAATGTTGGATGGATGCTTGTAGAAAAATTGATAATGATCGAGGAAGGTACAAGAAAAAAATTCAACTTTCTCTATTATCTTGTGAAATTTTAGCTTACAACTGAGTAAAATCCTTAAAAATAACAAAAAGAAACCCTCAGATTAAACACAGCTGCTCCTCAAGTAACGATAAACAACAATTGCCTTCAATTGTGTGAATCTAACCGCTGCTAGAAGGAAATCATCTGATAAAAGAGCCTTTTCCGTCTCTTGATATAGACTAATCTACTCTCTAATCACTCAATCACCCCCTATTTTCTACAGACAATGGACTCTCCCTCGGCCTCTTCAAAGGACTGACAGCCGATCTTAGAGGAGATATGGGGAGGCGATATCTGTGGAAAAGACCCTCCTGAGAACAGGACGATCTCTACGAAGTCAGGGGCCCTTTTGTTTATCAACGTCTCCAGAGAGCAGGAGGCTAAATTAGAGGTGTCACCCTCCTCAGACAGCAGAGTGGGAGGGTGATGGCGAGTGGGAGGGAAGCCGGATGCTCCCTGTTCTATCGGGGACCCATCTGATCCCGCCCGAGCAGCTATCACGGGTCATCCATCATCCTCTGAGTGTTGGTTTCTACTGAATGTGAGATTGCAGTCCAGTTGGTGAAATGTTTCTCTAATCGGGGCTTCATCAAGAAGACAAAAGGAGAATACAACTACTGATAAAATGTTTTTACCAGTTTCTTTTTTTTCCTTTAAGAACTTTGACTTATTTTGTAGAAAATGTACATTTGTAGTTTATAGACATGTCTCTCATATCTGTCACTTCACAGAATAGCTTAAAGACCTGTTTACAGATTTTAAAGAAATTTGTTATAAAGTTCAGTCAAGTTTTAAGTTTTAAACAACGTCTTTGAGCATTTTTGCTGTTTCTCCATGAACTCTCTGTGAGTTTGTAAAAGCCGATCTGGATCCAGACTGAAAGTTTTCAAATGATTTTCCATGATGACAGTGATACATTTCGAGGATTTGGTAAAGATCAGTGCTCTTTAAAAGGATAATTTGTTTCCACGCGGATCCACTTCTAACATCAAAACACAGCAGCATCAGTTTCCATGACAAGGTTGATGTTGATGAGGCAAGGACAGTGAAGGGCAGGCGCAGGGGAGCAGGATGCAGGCCAGATCAAATAAAACACCACAGAAGAAGAATGGGGTTGAAGAGGAGCTGATTTATCTAATAAGAGTTCTGGATAATTAATTAGAAACTCAATTATCCAAACCTTACTTCGGCAGTCTCAATTCATTAGTGGATAAAAACCTCGCCCCTCGCTCGACTGACACTCAGAGAGACGCGATGTGAAGAAAACAAAACTCTTCTTCATCTGCGAGAGACCCTCAGGTCACTGCTGGTTACTTTTGTCCATCATCAGACGAGTGTACACAATACTCTAAACACACACACGTGAAACAAGGCGTGAAACAACAAAGCAACCACAGGGACACTTCCAGCGTGCTCGGGGTAACACCCTCATGACAAACAAAAACTGTGGAGTGCTCCGTGGAGACCGTCGCGTCGAGGCATAATGAGCACAATGTAAGAATGCTCTTTGATTGACGCCTGTGTTCCTTGTTTTAATTATTTCTCAAACTAAAAAGGGAGAGACAACCCTCCAACACATCCTCCACCCACAGAAAAATCTAATTTCCAGGGGTTAGTGTGCATGACAAAAATGTCATCATGGCCAAAATGGCTCAGAGCGGTGACAACCTTTCCCAGGGAAATGATATTTTTCCAATCCGGCGGAAGGCGGATCATGTCACCCTCATTAAAACCTTGATAGCAGGTCTTTAATATTCACCGTCTTAATTAGAGCTGCAGTTAATTTCATTAAATTCTTTGGCTGCTAAATGAAGCAGATTATGAGACATCTTTTATTGCGAAGCGTGAAATTACAGCCTGCCCGCTGCCAATGGCGGGGCGAAACTAATGAATTACAGGGTAAATAACACCCGAATTAACCATCCAATTTAACTCCTTACAAAGCACCGGGCGCCAAGGGGGGACGAGTAGACTTGTCAAAACCACCCAGCCCCGTGCTCGTCTGCAACCCCGCGAGAGGCAATTACAAGCACGACACTAATCAGCTCCACACAGGAACAAGAAAACGACACTGTCCGAAGCCCTGAGACTTCTGCAAGAACTCTGACTCAGAGTGAAGCACAGGAAGAGACTCTGACACTAAATGTTCATTTACAGTAGGAGGTCGTCTGCATGGAGGTCACAAAATCTATTACCTGCACACAAAGCGTCAGGGCTGCTGGAGGAACCGCTCCCTAAAAGCCAGAGACTCTGGTTGAAGTCGTTAACATTTCAAGTTGAAAAGTTCAGGCTCAGTTAAAAGCAGGGATGGCACGTTTACATGTTTTTATTAGAACCAGTTCAATAGTCATTATTAGTATATGACTAATATATGAATTTCTGGTGATTCAAGTAAGAATGAAAAGTATAATATATTATTTTCATGCTAAAGCAAGAACTCCACAACACAGAGAAACACTGTGGTTTGAATTAAAGTAAAAAACATGTTTTTTCTCCATTCAGTCAGACCACAATCTGTGAGAACCATGGAACAGTTAATGATCCAAGCTGGATGTGATGCTGCAGGATTGGATATTTTGGTCAAAAGTAACATGTTTTCAGTATCAACATGTTTACAACTTTCCATTTGTTTTAATTAACAACTTATCTTCTGATTAACCTCCAAACTGCAGATGAAAAGTAGTGATGAGAGGCTAAATGTTGTCATTGGTAGAGAGAAGTGTGAACTTCCTTCAAGAGGAAGTTTGTTTTGGAGCTGGTGTGGAATTACGTAGAGTTGTAGATGCATCATTAGTTAAATATATTGCTCTTAATAAGGATATTAAAACATCTAATTAGTCTCCCAACAAAATCCATGTTGATTCCACTGCCACCACCTAAGATTCCCTGATGGTTTGGAAAATCCAGGCATCAGTAGAAGGATACACTAATACATAATAGGAATCACTTCCTCCTTATCACCGAGTCGGCCTTGAGTGAGGTGCTCAAAGCCCAAATTGCTCCAGTGGAGCTGCTGAGTAGCCTCCAGTAAAAAGCTTTTTGTTCTGGGCAGCTCCCAGGTGAAACTCAGTGAAAAGACACCATCGTGCGCAGCCAAGCTTCTCTGAGTAAATAAAGGTTTAGAAGAAAAAAGAAATCTCTGGTGTGCCTGACATCCCAGCGGCTCGGTTGCTGTGTCAGAGGAAATTAATTTGTTAGATTGTTGCTTTTCAAAGCACCTCGGTCAGCTGCTTGACAGAGACATGAGCGAGCTTCTCCCTCTCTCTCCGGTAATTATCAACTAATTAGCAGCGTGGAGCAGATGTCGGAGGAGCCCTGCACCGTCAACAGCCTCTGTAAACAAAGCTGGACACATCCGCTCACTTCAAGAAGGAAGAAGAAGAAGAAAAAAAAGAAACCAATCAGCTGCTGGAGCAGCCAGAGTTTCCTCCGTGGTTTATGTGGCAGCGGAGTATCTTCAAAGACACGAGGTTTCAGCTTTGACTCTGCATGTGTTTCCTGGTTAAGCTTCTCGTGCAGGTGGCACAGATAAACATTGTCCCTCAGAGAGTTAATTATAATAAAATGTTCATTCTTGTCTCTTTACTAGGTTTTATCTAATTAACTGTAACTGCTGCAGTTGTTCCCACAGTTTGAGAATGTTTGACTACATCACAAAGTTTCAAATTTTAATGTTATATTGTTGCGTTTAAAGGCACCGTTTCTACAAACAGTCCGATAAACACAACTTTAATTTAAACTAGACTGGATGTGAAGACATTAAATTACATGATGTCATTGGACTACTGACATATCATAGACCTACTGCCTGTCAGGAGGTGGAAAACACTGGTAACCTTCATCCTAAACGTCCCTGAACACCTCACATCTCCGGCTATTGGGCTCTTTGGATTACTGAAACTCAGACGACCTGTTGTCCCTGAATGTCAACAACTAAACCACAGGACTGCACCGAACTGTTCAAACTGCATGATGGTGCTTTCAACGTAAAACCCCATGCACACAGTGTAGGCTAATGGTAGGTGCCAGTCCAGGTTCTACTGTTACACCTTCACTGTCTCTGTTTATAACTGCAGGTGAGGCTGAAGAAGAGTAGTGAAGGTGGCACAGGTAAACCTGTTATTACATCACTATAACTGTATATTTTTGTTTAAGCCCTACATGTATACATGTGTTTCTGTACGTTAGAAAAATGTAAATACTATAGATACAACACGTGTTTGTGAGGATTTGTACAGGCTAATTGTATTAGCGTAGCAGTCCGACTCGTCCTCATTACAGCAGTCCACCATGTCCTGGGTTCTGTTTGTGTGTGTGTGTGTGTGTGTGTGTGTGTTTTTAATGAGTGCTGACATCTCTTAACGAGGGTGTTCCCCTTTAAAAAAGGCGAAGTGAACCACCGTCACCTTGAGTAGTTGAGAGTCGCTCTAATGAGATCAGGACCTGCGAAGGGTGAACAAGTGGCTTAAACACTCAAGTATATTTATTATATACCCACATGTGGCAACAAGAATAAACCTGAGAAGCAGCAGTGCTGGAGCCTCAATGTTCAGAAATCAACAGAAAATCCCCTCAAGTAGTCACAGCAAATATCTATGTTCCCGGTTTGAGGAGGACGTGTATATGAATGTTAATACATCTCCGTCTGCCATCCTCATTTTAAATACACCAAAAAATCTCCAGTCTGGAGGAGACTCACTTAAAAGGGGAGGTCCTTTGATAAGAGATCATCAAAAACACAGCAATGACAAAATATATGTAATGTGTACCACAAACTAGAAGTATGGAAAGAAAGTAGCAACTCTCGCTAAATCATTTATTTAATAGTACTTAAAATAAAATATGCAGCATGTCTGTGATATGTGTGGAGTCTGATGTAATGTTGATGTTAAGATTTAGATTAAAAACACACGAGGTGAAGCTGCAGTGTTGATGCTGCTAATTCCTCTGGCAGATGTCGGACTCTGTTAAGTCACCGGCTCAGCCTCCGCCTTCCTCCGAGGAGCGGTGCTAATCGGTGGCCAGTTAAAGACACTGATGATGAGGAGGCTCGTGATCTAACTGATAAACTGTCAGGTCAGTTAAACTTTCTTCTCCTAAACTAAACGTTTGTTGTTGTTGTGACAGTTGATGAATCAGAACTGTGTAAAAGTTCATTTAAAACTTATGGAAACAGAAAAAAGATGTTTTTAGACTGCATGAATGATTATTTTAATTATCAATCCACCTGCTCTTTATTTGCTCAATTATCTGTCATGTATGATGAAAAGGAAATAAATCATATGATTAGAGACTGAGAAACTCGACACATGAATCAACTGTTACTATTAACAATTTGACTCATTAAAATTAGACAAAAGGTTTTTTTCTGTAAGATAAAAGTTTGTTTGACACAAGTCAGTTCATAAAAGTAGATAAAAATCATACTTGGATTCTCTTTGTGCAGAAGGATAAATTTGTTGTACATCTCGTTCTCTTGTCTGGAGAACACACACCTACATTTTAATGCTACATGTTTCTGCGAGTTGACTGATTAATCCTGTGTGTAATGTGTTTTTCTGTCTGGCTGAGTTCATGTCGGGAAGCAAAAAGGTGAGAGAGTTGGATCGTCTCATTAAAAACACGAATGTGTAGACGGTGCGACGACACACACACACACACACACACACACACACACACACACACACACACACACACACACACACACACACACACACACACACACACACACACACACACACACAGGAAGTAAAATAGAGTGAAAATGGAGCATTAATGGGGGAAAAAGTAGCTGAACGTTACATCTAGCACACACACAGTCTTTATAAAACACACACAGAGTCTAATTAGGGAGCAGGTCTGCGGTGTGTGGAGCAGGCAGGGAGACGAGGCGAGAGCGACCACAGGGAACCATCAAATCAATTAACGTCCACTTCCAAAAAATACAACAGGAGGAAGCTCGGCGCTCTGCCTCACAGCGCTGCCTCCTCTCCTTTATTCTGCTCTAGAACGGCAAGGGCAGGGGGGGGTTGGTGCATCTGCTACGCTGTGCCCAGCGCTCAAGTACGTGTCTGATTTTATTATCATGAATTTGATCAGTTGATAAATAATCAGTGATTCTTACTGGTTTTGGAGAATCACGTAACTCTTTCTGCTTCAGATCTGTTATGTTTGTTGTATCAGAGGCTACAAACATCTCACATGCAGTTTTCCATTATCGCTGTGCAGTAAACCTCACTTACCTCCTCATCTGAATCCTTCTAGATCTAGTACACAAAGTTATTTAACTCTGCTAACCTCATTTTATAATTTGATCACTGTAAAGTAGAGGACACGGTGTTTTTTTCATAACCAATCAAACCTTTTGGAGATTTCACAGTGAGAAAATGTAAAACCCAGTAATGCATTGAAGATAACTGGTGCCTAAGGCGGCTTAGTTGAGTGTATAGAAAATAAAATCTATTCTTCTGGATTCAAGTGACCATTGACAAATGTATTCAGTTTTCTAGCTGCTCCTTTTCCAGTGATTCTCTGAGGTAAAAACGCCGTCTGGCCCTGTGTTCCCCACGAGATGTATGAAGGAGTTTAGTAACACATAATGGCCATGATGCAAACATGTGTATATACAGTATATATATATACACTGTATATATAGGAGGCCTGTTGCTGCGCAGCTTCAGGACCGCCTCAAATGCACAACAGATACATCTAGCATAAATGTCACTATTATGTTTTTATCACCAAACAAAAAACAGATTATTACTTTTTATTAGCCAAACCAGTCCAACCAAAGAGTCTGAATCCACCTGCTGAGCTCCACTGCTGCATTAAATCAACTGAACAAGAAGAAAAAGAAAGTGACGCGTTTGAAGCTGCTGAGAGCTGCAGAAGGATTTTCACTGCACACCGCTCTCCTGCTCTCTCCCGGCGAGGCAGCCCCTAACCTGAGATGTGAATTGTTCATTAGGAGATTAGTCACGAGGTTGCAACGACAACACAAGAGGCTACGATTAGCGCTTGCTAATTGCCTGATTTGTTTGTTGCGAGGCCTCACCACCATCTCACCCACTGCTGCTCCAACACGAGAGGAGCCGGAGCAAAGCTCCAATCAAAGAGCTCAGGAAGAGAAACGAAGGTAAGGAGGCAGCTTTGAAAGAGAAAGGGGAGCCATGAAGTGGGAGATAAAGTGGACGAAGAGAGGATCAGGAGGCGGTGGTAGTTAAAAAAAATCAACAATAAAAGAAGAAGAGGAAAGGACGACAGAGGGAGTGACAGTGAAATCCCTTCCCTCTCCTTCGCCTAATGATCTGGTTGGAGGACCCGGGAGAGCCTCTCGCTCTAATTGATGTCAAGTGTGTGATTTCACTCTTAATCAAGGCCGAGGCATCAAACACACACACACACACACAGAACAGACAGGAAGTCTCAGTCTCACCTGTTTGATGGGGATGGCTCGCCCACTGCCGATGCTGTCGGCTCGAGTCTCCAGACCCTTCTTGTCCTTGTCCGTGTCGCTCGCCTTCCTCGACTGTGGCCCAAATAATAAACGTTGTTAGAAACACTGTGACTTTTATCCATTTACTCCAATCAACATGGTTAGAAATGTGTAATTAGTCACATTTTAGTAGTAGTTTGTACCATAACAGATCTCCATAGCTTAGCTCATTAAGTTCTAGTGTGTTTTGTTTTTGGAATCTGACTCAGAACTTCACTTGTTTAGTTTTGTCACGTTCATGAATGGACAGAATGAAAAGATGACATGATTTAGTGTCTTTCAGTCTGGTGCTCCTCTGCTTCCTGTTCTCTGTTAGTTGTACAACAATGAAAATATGATGAATGAAGGTAATGCTGAAATCCAACTGTGTCAGGAATAACTGCATATGATTTTTTTTATTAGTCTGTTTTATTTAGTAATTAATAAACTGGGTTTATTGATCGATGAAGGTTGAACAGCCCGAAACTAAAGCCAGACACTGTGCTTTGACTCCCCTTCGTGGTTTGGTGCAGTACTCACAGTGAAGAGGTTGGAGCGGCGTTTCGACTGTTTGCGTACAGGCGTTGGTGTGTTGGTGGTCTGTGGGACGTCGATGCGAAGCTCCTTCTGGCTGGTGCTGGGTGTGGATGGAACAGACGAGGAATAGTCGCTCAAACTACCTCCACCATTACTGGTCTAGATACAAGAGGAGGAGGAAATGAATGTACTGCTTTTAATAAATTTACCCTGAAAAATACAGCAGAGCTCCGAGTTATTCTCCATCAACATGGTCTCAGGATTGTTTTGGAGTAAATCTTTTTATGTGGAAATCGTGTGCGAATTGAAAAAAGTTTTCCAGTCGTTCTACCGTGTTGGACGTGTCATTACTGTAATAAGTGCTTCCTGAGTGCGGGGCGAGGCGCTGAGCACTCAACAGTAATCAGTGAGAGCTAAAGATGCACCGAGGGCTGTTTAGTGGAGGCGGAGGAAGATAAACACGGCTCCCGGGGGATGTGGTGTCGCTGCTTACACTCGTTGAGCGATGGCTTTTTAATGAGAAATCGATGAAGGACTGAAAGATGAGGATCGAAAAGCTTAACGGCCTGTAGCACAGGGAGGTGTGTGGACCACTGTCATTTAGGGTCACACGAAAATGTGAAAATGCACATTTATCCAGCAGCTTTACTCACTTTGAAGCTTCGTTACTGCTAAAAACTAAAGGGCCAGTTTGTGAATAGAATAGAATAATAATTACAGCTGAAGTTTTATTTGTTGAAACTTGTGTAAAAGAAGAATTCAGTAGCTGTTTGTGGCTTTTACACTCGGTCGTATTATCACTTTTTCAGCTGGAATCTGGATATTTCATTAATAATATCAAATAGTTTTATTGAGTTACAGTAAATAAATGGGTCTCCTTGAAGGAATAAAGCCAGATTTAGTTAATATTATAATTAATAAGCTTCTAGGTCTGTGTGCGTTGAGCTCTGACCTGGCTGATGTGGACGGCCGATACTTGTGTGGTGCAGACAGATGAGTGACTCGGCGAGTTGGGCAGCGACTTGCACGGCCCGATGGACAACTGCTGCTTCTTCTTGGTGGCTACGATCTTCTGGGCAACTGCAACACACACATACAAAACAAAGCTGATAGTGAACAGGGATTTTGTTTCACTTGATTCTTAACATCATTTACTTTAATGTTTTTATTATTTTTAATCAAGCTGAACTCCACACAACCCAGGAAGGCTAATCAATACCTAAAATCACTGCAGAGACAATTAAAGAGCCCAACATCCTCTCCTCTGATTGGCTGTTTATAATGGGAGGGGGGAGGTGTGTCGGTGTGTGCATGTGTGTGTGATGAGGGAGGGTCTCTCATTGATTGACGCAGACCTTTTTGCTCCTGATCAGACCATCTTCATCCTCCCCTTCGGTCTAATAATGGGAGAATAATCGCTGCAGCTGATAGATGATTGTGTGTGTGTGTGTGGGCCTTCTCTGGTTTCCAGCAGGGGGGTGGCGGGGCGGCCGAGCTCAGCATTATTAGGACTGATGTAGTTCCAGGCCGTGTCTGAGATCTTTCCAGTCTTTACTGTGCACAGCGTGCTCTATACTCACTGGACAAACTCTTTTGACCAAATCTGCCAAAATACAACTGAAAATCATCTAAATCGACGTCGGCCAAGGTTCTTCCAGCTCGTATGAGTTTAATCAAAAGAACAAATCATCAACTCGACATTTCACAGGAACTTATTGAGCCTAATTTCATCGTTTTTGTTCTGAACAGCTTCTTTGCTCCATGGAGAGTTTCTAAACACACCTGAGTTTCTTCTCTCTCTCTTTTTGCTGCCCTTGGCTCAGCCCAGTGTCACCTGGAGGTAAATGTTTACGACTGGTTCCTCATTAACGGAGCCAGGGGCTTTAACGAGCCCAATTAAAACAATGGCTTCATCTGTGAGCGCATGAAACAGGCTTGTGTTTATTGGAACAGAGATAATGGAGTCACTAAAGTCTTAACTCTCTCCTGTCTCCACTCCAACACCAAACACTCCAAACACATCATCAGACACAATAGCACCATGTTTTTATGGTATAGAGTCTGGGGAGCTGCATCGTTAGCATGGTTAAAGACTGAAACCCGAGGCCGAGGCTCTCACATACATGTCAGCGTGTCGGTCCTGAAACCGGCAGGCTGTATATTACGGTAAGTGTTAAGAACAGTTATGATAAGGCCGTGCTAAATATTTAAACTGCACGGTTAATGCAATTTAACTTTATCCATCAATCTCAGTTCTGCTCTGAGAAGCTGCCATTTCTTCTAATGGAAACGTCTCCCCTTTGATCAGATTTATGACGGGGCTGCACCACCGGGTGAGACATAAAGAAGGAGGGGGGAGAAGCTGACTCTGCAGTGTTTCACCCTGTTCACTTTAAAGTCAAACACTGAAGCTAAAGACAGCTGCAGATGTCGTCGTCCTGTGTAGTAGATGTACGATGTGGTGCAGCGAAATTTATTAAATAATCACTCTTCAATTTGTCATTAAACATTCCAGCACTGAGGTTAAATTTCCTCAGAAAAAATTAGAATTTTCACATTTTGCCAAACTGTGCATCACGAACTTCAGCGAACTCTGAGGTTCTGACTTAATATGAGTCTCTGCCTTTGTGGAACCCTCACCCATGACGTGGGCACACAGAATCACAGATCGGCTTTGGCACTTTTTGTTTAGATGATGTTTTTATCTTTAGCACAGAGAACATGGTGTCAGTCTTTCCCAATACGTTTTTCAGTCCATCTGACACAAGCGGTGTTTCTGCACAGACTTGATGTACGGCTTCTTCTTTGCATAATAATTCAAGCTACGTTTGTAGATGCAACAGTGGACTGTGTCGAGTGACGGAGATTTTTCATATTGTATATCTGCCTGAAGCCTCGAAGGTCACAAATACACAACAGCTGTGTTCCTCCTTCATGTAGATTCCCCTGGACGCCCTCTGGTGAAAGAGGGGCCCCAACATATAGGATCATACATTATAAGATGGTGACCGTGATGTGATACATGATCTTATCTCTGTGTATACAGTGTGCTTCATTAAAAACAATTTACTGTAGATAACCAACAGATTATATTGGTCAGATATCTTCATTTCAGACTAAAGCTCTAAAATGTCACTAAATTCGAAGTGCAGATACAGCATTGGTGCATATAACGTATAATTAATTTACCCCGTATTATTAATTATACTGCTTGTTTCACAGTAAACAAATGCTTCTATTGTCAGCGAATGATGATGTAAAAATGTGCTCTTTTAGCTTTTCAAAGTGTTTATACACAGATGTTCTCTGTTTTTCTAAGTCAGCCTAAATTAACCAACACACATTATGATTCAAATATCACATTAATGCTTTTAATATTTCTCCTCTGTACATTTTGGTGGTGATATGTGGCAGGTCCTTGAATCCGGTGTCTGTATATTTCTAAGTGATTGTGGTCACCTCAGCTCGTTACCGCGTGTTAATGAAGCACCCTGCATCTGCATTCTGACAAGGAATAGAAAGGAGAAGAGGAGCAGCACAGTGTGTGTGTGTGTGTGTGTGTGTGTGTGTGTGTGTGTGTGTGTGTTGGGGGTTCATGTCGCTGTAATTACGCTAATTAAATTAGTGCGTTGATGGACGAGGGAGCACAGTGCTGTCACCCTCCTCCATCCCTCACACAGAGGTCACTCCCCCTGACTGGACGAGGCGTCACTTCCCATTATGGCAAATTAGATATTAAACACAAATATGAGTCGCAGCCTAAAACAAAGATAAAGAGAAAAAGCACATTCAGCTTTCTGTACTCAGATTTCCCCTGATGTTTTGTTATTTCTGACAGTGTCATTTTCTTAATGACAAATCATTTTGGGGTTGTTTCAGAAGGAAGATGTCCATTTACTGTAAGACTGCTTGATAATTTCCTTATTGATAAAACTATTGAGCTCAACCTGTAGACATATAAATGCTTCAGTATGATCAGCACATGCTGATTTGTCAGTACACAGCACAGGTACATTAGCCTTGTTACCTACAGTATATCTATAAAGATGGTTCAAAGGTTTTGACGCAGGTTTGAACTGTACCTGCTCTCAAACACGTACAGGAACCCTTAACCTTTCCAGAAATAGACCAGGTGAGCTGCATGTAAGAACACAAATGTCCAAGTAAATCAGCTCGAGATGACAAAGACTTTATCTCTGAGGCCGCCTGAATAAAGTCCATGTAACGTCCATACGAGTCCAAATACTTGACTTAGTTTCTGATCAGGTGACTGGTTCCACTTCGATGTGCTGTAAACAAAACACAGCTGATTTCTGCACATTTATTTCTTTTGTGTTAAACTAAATTTCCCCAAGTGAGAACACGTTACAAAGATTTCCACCACGTTCCTACAACGGACTTATTGACGTATTGATCATTGTTTCTGTAATCAGGTTGTGTTTGTGGAGTTTCTTGGGGTTTTATGGTTAAATGTGATCTTTTGGATTGTAACAGGTAATTACCACATCAAATCTAAATAATTTCATTTAAAATCTTCCTGGACTAAACAAAATGAAAGGCAGGACTCACACATGGCTAAGTCTTCCTCACCCTCATCTTCCTCACCCAAACACGTAAACTGTCCTGAAGACAAGCAGGCTAATTATTTTTAATGCTAAATGCTGTGGTCACTCGTCCTCCTCTCTCTCTTGCATTGTGCAGCTGCTGTAACTCATCAAAACCTTTATTACATTTACAATGCTCGCCACAGACGCTGTTTTAACACACACACACACACACACACACACACACACACACCATGTCAAATTAGTGCGAATCAGCATTTCTTCACTGGGAGCCTCTGCTTGTCGCTGTGGCTGATTATGAAGCTGAATATGAGCGCTGTAATTAAAACCCCACCCCCGCTGGCCGACCACCCCGACCCGCCAGGATCAATTCAGTCTCTAAATGAAATGAAGGTCACCAAAATATGCATCTGAGATCAATACAAACACACACACACACACACACACACACACACACACACACACACACACACACACACACACACACACACTCGTTCATAAATTGTGATTTTATTCACAATTGACAAACACGAGGATGTTTGCAAATGTCATTTAAATCAGGGTGTTTAGGAGCAATCTGTCAGAGGAAGAGGAGAAAATGAAGAAATTAAAGTTATCGACACGCCGAGCAGCTCAACATCAACAGCTGAGGAAGTAATCATGAATACAGGCAGCAGAGATGAATCAGAAACATAACGCCAACCACAGAAGATCAAGAAACTATTAGTAATCTAAACAACGCTAAATGACCTCACAAGCATAGAAATCACACAAACAGAAACGCATAACGCCACAGATGAACACAATGAATCCACACAAGCACAAACAAACTGACAACAAATAAAAAACAACATCTCACAAAATACGTTTGAAAAATCGGAGACTTTCACAGGAGCATTTACAAAAACTAAAACTAAAAACACACAGACGCACACAGAGCTGCAGGCTGCTGTCGTGTTTCTGGCGTCAGCTGAAAACATTAAGCTCATCGCTCTACTGGATGATTAAAAAACTGATTAATTTGGGATAATGACGAGAAAAATACAAGGAGACAGTGTCAGAGACAATAACACACAGACACACAGTGGAATAATTAAGGAGATAATAAGGCAGCGTTTAGTGTGGAAAGCTTCCTCCCGGGCCAAGAGCACTGAGAGCAGGGGAATACTCCACTCACATACTCACATATTATCTACTGCCAAAAACTCTACTCATTCATGTTTCCAGGATTTTTCATCAGCTGACTGTGTGCGGTTTCCCCCCGATGCCATTATTCTCTCACAATAATCAATTTGGGGTAATTCATCACAACTTCACACTCTAAGAATTTATGGATATTTGGCAAAAACGGACTCAAACAAACTGGAAATAATCACCTGCTCAGCCAAAGAGCCAACGCCAACATAAACAGAGTGAGAGTGTGTTCCTGCACTGCCCCCTTCAGGACAAACAGAGCAATATCAACAAAACCATCAGACTGATGCTGTCTGATTACTCTGTGTCACTGAGCTCCATCTTTGTTGAAAAACCAATAGAAACACATTAGTGAACCACGTTCAACTAACGGTTTTCATGCATTTCAGAGCACAAAAGCTAAACTTTATGTTAAAAAAAGCTCAGACTGCATAGTTTCATTTCTAAAAGTGAATGAAATGAAAATGGACTCTTGCAGAATGTGTGTCCATTTCATTAAACTCTGAAGCTGTAACTACACAATTTACCTGAAGAATATACTAATTATTTAGTCGAACCCTAAAACTGAAGACTAATATAAAAAGTACATTTATTTAACATTTAACAATTCTCATGGTTTCTGTGGGTCTAAACCATCTCATTTCTATTTTCTGCATCCTCTCACTGAATAATCATAAAGTCACTACAGTAAAAACCACAACCTGTATCTCAGGTTTCAGGAGTGGATTCTGAAGAACCTGCTGAATGGAAGCTAGGTGGATGCAGAAGGAGCCAGAGGCTGACACACTCACTGCAGCTCTCCTAATTAACCGCTGAGTCTGTGTCATCTATTTCTCTCTAATTACCGCCGTTAAAAAACCCAGTGCCCGCCGACCAGAGCTTCATTAACATCTCTGCTCCCTGTCTTCTTATTAATGTGCTCTCAGAATGTAAAAAATGAGCCGCGGGGTTTACTATTTGCAAAGATACTTTGGTGCAATGATAGAAAAAACTTTGTCATGAGCCTTTCTGTCTCACATCTTCCGGTCCTGTTTAAAACTTAAGACAACAACACTGCCTGCTCCTTAAACTTCTCACTGTCACTTTCTCTTTTATATTTAAGGAAAATGTGCCATTAATAGTAAATAACTGGTGATGATTGGGTGTAAAGGCATCACAGAAAGGCTAAAGCTGCGTTCACAACTAGAACTCAACCAGGTGAGCTGCATGTGAGAAGACCAATGTCAGAGATCATTTGGAGATTGCGGTTATTGTTGGAGTGTGATCTCCACTGTGTCCCTACACATCACTGAAACCAAGCTGGGAACAAGTCTGACTTGGACAATCTAAATCAGTACAGTCCATGTGTTAATCCACAGCTCTGCACAAAGTCTGGACCTGATTCGCTGTTCACAGTTTGTTTTACTACATAAAAGAAGAAGAAGAATCAGGGGATTTCATAATAAAAGGACACTGACACATCAGAAAACCACTGTCAGTGAACGTGGTTCATTAAGACTCTACCACGTAAAGAAACAAATCTAAAGAATCATGTGTAGCTGTACTATACTAATCAAATATACATTTTAAATTATGTGGATTCCTTGTGTTTATCGGCCTCCCAGGTTTTTTAACAGTTGATTTTTAGCTTGGTAAACGCAGCAAAAACCTAAATAAAAAGTGACTTTTACAACAGAGTCAGCTTCATCTCGACTGTCAGATTCTCTGTCTGAGGCTGGAGAACATGTCCGCTGGGTGTTTGGATCAGTCAGGACCTTGACGACTCCGGACACTCTCCTCCTCCTCACCTCGTCTCCTTCCTCCTCCTATAATGTCTGATTCTTTTATTAATCCCATCGGGGAATCGTCTCTTTTTGTAGATCTTTCCCCCTCCCTGCCTTCCTTCTCTCGCTATGATAAAACTTAATTGCTGTTCGGTTTGAGCTAAATAGCTGAGCGGGTCCATTTAATTCTTAATTGATGTGTGATTAAGAGTAGCCGAATGGCTCTGGCCGGGCCGTCAGGGGGAATGTCACCTTCCCAGAGGACTGGACTCTCTTCTCTGACCACACTGACTAGATTATGGGACGGTTCTGCTGTGTAGAGCTGTATATGTGTGTTAGGATTTTTTTTTTGGGTCCTTACCGTCTTGGAAGACTCGCTCCACGTTGAGGCCGTAGGTGGCGCAGGTTTCGTAGTAGGTGCATCGTTTCAGGTCGTTGGAGAGTTTTCTGGCTCGGGTATCGTCGATCACTCTGGGGTTGGACGAGCTGATGGCGTCTGAAAAAGACCAAAAAATGACTTTTCATATCAAACTTTAAACTGTACAGTTAATTATTTTGATTTATGAGTAGCTACAAATAAAATAACACGCCTACAGCTGCATTTAACATCACAAAAAAGAGTTTCCAACATGAAAAGGAACTTAATATCTTGATATTTCTGATCAAGACTGTGAGAAGTTTAAGTAAATGTTTCAATGCTTCCTTCCTTTCAATTCCTTTATTGTAATATTCTGAATGTGCATCCTGCCTTCACGCTCAGTAAATGGATTAAAAAACTAAAGAGAGAGAAAAGCAACAGCGGACGTATTTTAGAGAACACTGGAAACCTGCCTGATACTCTGCCTCCATCTGCTGGTTAATGTGTACAGCTACTTCAATAATGGAGTTATCCAGTAGCTTACTCAGCACAGACAAGTGCAGTCATGTAAAGTAAAAACTGTCTTTTTTCATCAATGTCAACTACGCTTCCCACACTGTGGTCTGTGGTCCTCCAGGGGACACTCCACGGACGTCCATAGGGTCCCAAAACAAAGTTTGAATCGGACAGCAGACAATTATACACTATTTTATGAACCAGAGCAATGAATTAGTTTCTGACCAGAAACTGACTCATTGGTCTTTTTGTTTGATGATAAAGGAAAATGCACATGTTTCACAGTGTGGTTCATTTTCTCCCTATATCATATTAGTCTGCAGACAAATCATCTCAGTTCATTTTTCAGAATTTATGCACTTTACAGTTTTGTTATTGTTATTTTTTTATTTAAGTCTCATAATGTAAAACAGAACAATTCTGAAAATGCTCACACAGTCGTTCTGTGCAGCTACACTGTCGTACAGTAAAGCAGCCTTTTGACTGTAATCATGTTAATACACCACTAGATGTCAGTAACGCTTTGGAGAAGTACAAGTGTGTGTGTGTGGGTGCGTGTGTGTCAGACCTTGTGTGCCGACCAGCACCAGCGGCAGGTCCGTGGTGTTCCTGTAGTTGGCGAGGCGGCTGAAGTAGTGATAAACCGTCTGAAAGCTGATCTCATCCTCCAGACTGAAGACGAAGATCACGGCATCGACCCACAACGCAAACTGCAGACGGAGAGTTGGAAAAACACACTGGTTAACATTCATATCTGCAGTTAACAGTCTACAAATCCACTGTTCTCTGCTGTTTGATAATAATTACAGCATTTTACAGTTATGACAGAGAGAGGGAGACAAAGAGGGAGCGGGAGATGTAAAAATTGAAGAACAGAAAGGAAACAAGTGAATTATTCATGAATCCTCAAGTTTTCTGTCTAGACTGGTTCACAGTAGAAATCCATTTGGTTAGTTTAGAGGACAAGAAACCTGACCCAGTTTCATCCTGGAGGATTTGTTTTTTATCACGCATCCATTCTTTATATTTCACAGGGCTCAGATCCACATAAAACAGGTTCGTCATTCAAATCAAGAGAAAAGGCTTCGTAATTTTAGAGAAGTCTATTATTACCCACTGCATTTAAGAAATGTTCCAATATAAAAACAACTTAATGTCTGGACCAACGTGTTTCAGCGTGTATGTTAAGCACTTAACAAAAACACTTCAGCAGAATGGGTGTGAAACGAGGTGCCAAAGAGGTTTGGCACCTTGTGAGTGGGTTTACAACACTTACAGACATCTAATGGGTTAAATCAGGGCTCCAGCCTACACATGCACCTCTGCCTGTCCACACAGGATCCAGCAACAAAACATCCTGAATACATTTTATGTGGTGGCACACAGTAAAACACTAAATCAGAAAGAACTGTCAGTAGATGTAAACGTATGACCTACTGGCATGTCGCTTAAAAGTAACAGAAGCATTAGTACTAAATGTTAGCGTATTCACAAACATAACTAAGAAGCTGATTAGCACATAGCACAACATCCTTTCATAATTGTAACTGAAGACAAAACTGATATTTTAGCAAATTTACTTTTATCTTTGGACATCGTCTGTGTATCTATCAGAAACAGGTCTGCTTCATCAATAACATGTTAATTAATATTAGCAACATGCAGCACTGTGGAATTATTATGTAATTTCACATACATATACGCTACACTACGGCAAGGTCAATAGGTCAAACTCAAAAAGGTTAAATTGCCACTAGAAGCTACTTCCTGTGAACATGTCTGAGAACATGACTGGCTAAAAATACACAGTCATAAATCCACCTACTGTGTGTTTCTGTCTTATTGGCTGTTCTTTCGTTTAGAACTTTTATCTTTTATTTTATCAACCACCAAAGAGGAAATTGGGGATGTTTAGGTTCTGTGTCTTGTCCAAAGACACTTCGACATCAAACCCTCAACCCCCTGGTTCTGACCCCCTTTCTTTCCGTGCTAACCAAAGTCTTCGATGAAGGTCACAACCAAAACGCTGACCTACCTAACATTTTTGAAATTTGCTCACCTGTGCCTCCGGAGGGCCTCCTTCATCTCTGATAAGCAGCAGGTGACTCTGACCGTCGACCACAATCTCCTTCTTGAAGCGACCGCCTGCAGAAAACAGCAGCAGAAGTCAGATACGAGGGAGGAGAGAAATACAGCTTCTAACATCTACGGCTGGATGAGTCACGTCTGGTTTCATTGATTGAAAGATGATGAACACAAGGCGAGAGCAGTGATCAGGGGATATTCATGATTTAACTGTTTGGAGATGAGAAGACAACTTGATTATAATGACCGGCTGTAGCTTAATGTGAGGAATGAAGCTCTGCAGGTGAGTCACACACCTTGATGATGAGTGTTTGTGCATTTCTGAAAGGAAAATTCCTCAACACTCAGTCCGAGCTGAGACAACAACCAGACGACCTGATTCACTGAAATATGCCTGGTCGTGAACTTTCTTTAAATTTAGCTAAAACTTTTAGTTGTGTGACCTGAAAAAAAAAGCACCAAGGTGTGTTCCTGCAGTCACCTTTTACACATTTACTGCAGGAGTCAGATATTAAACTATAGTAGTAACTCCTACTCTTTACATAGCAGCTATCTATGGAGGTTTTCTGGGGTACTGTCTCCTTAAGTGATTTATCAGAGTGATGTTTCAGTGTGTTGTGTGTCAGTGTGGGAACGGACGTCTCTTCCTGAGGATTTACAGGAAGTCTCTCAAACTAAAAATGGAGTCCGGGCTGTATTTTGGGTTCTTGCAGCAGGATCAGCTGATCTGTAAACACTGTGGACGAGTCTGAGTGAGCCGACGAAGCTGCAGCACAGCGTTTGGAGATCATCTCAGCAACGACAGCTTGTACCACACAGACAGAGCAATGATATGGAGGATGTTTATACTGTACAGCGGAGAGGACGGGAAGAGAATCCAACACACACACATTCTTTCAGTCCTTATTTTCTCATAGACTGAAGCTACTCGTCAGCAACACACACAAACAAAAACACATCATAAATTCACAAACTCTTCCTCGCACACACATTTTCTTTAGACGCCCTCCTCGCTGGCTCCCATCCCTTTGTGGCAGGAAGCTGAGCCAATGAGCTCTGTGGGAGGATGAGGGTGCACACGCCCGTACAGTAATGAAAATTACAATTTGCACGCCGCATCGCCAGCCACAACACACACACTGAACTGTTGTTGGTATTTTAAGATGAAGCCGCTGAAAAAGAAAAGACTCAACACTTTCCTACAGCTACAGCTGTGACTGTTTGTATGTGTGAGTATTATAAGAACGTGGTTTCTGCTCTGGTGGTTTAGACGATAAAAAATGATTGGGCTCCATTTTATTTGAGAAAATGTAAAATAAGAAACAAACATTTCATTTCTTGTGTAGAGACGCTGTATGAGGAATATCAGTGTTATATATATATATATATATATATATATATATATATATATATATATATATATATATATATATATATATATATATATATTATAGTGGTTCTGTTAACGGCGAGTCAGCACAGTATATTAATCTGCTCTGAATGTTTGAGCACGTTTACATTTATTTATATAAAGCTGAAGTGTGTGTGTGTGTGTGTGTGTGTGTGTGTGTGTGTGTGTGTGTGTGTGTGTGTGTGTGTGTGTGTGTGTGTGGAGGGGAATCTATTGGACAGTGTTTCGTGTCTGATGTACGTGCTCACAGTGAAGGATGAAGATGATGAAAATCTATTTGAAATCGAACTGAGTAGAGGGATGGAGCTAAATGCTGAGTCACAGCAGCAAAACAAGTCCAGCTACAGGTTTAGCAGCACAAAGATGCTCAGCAGGTGGAAATCAACAGTAAACTACCTGTTTTCCTCCACAAACACAGCTGATAAGAGCTCTTTTAAAGTGTAGCACAGCAGATAGAAGTGCCGTGTTTCTAACAGTGAAGGCACATTTTATGGGGGAGAGGAGACGTGCTGCTGAACCTGAGCTGTTCCCAACCTACTGCTGTCAGAATCAACAAGGTGGAGGACTGATGGATGGAGAGCGAGGGAGAGGAACAGAGAGAGGATAGTTACCTGCATCCACGTCAGCTAGTTTATAAGAGCAGCCCAGAGAGAGGAAAGAGAGGAAACACAAAGCAAAACAAAAAACATCAAAGATACAGCCACAGTTAATGCACATGCACAGCCCGACCCAGCACCCAGACAGCAAGAGTTCATCAGCACAAAACAGTCCAACGAGAAGTAAACAGGAGTTTTAGAGGCAGAATGAGGAGAAAGAGGTGATTCATGAGAGAGAAGAGAGATAACAGTGAGAACAAGAGTGCAAAAAAAAGACTAAAGGAAAGAAAGAAATACAAGAAAGGAAGGAGAATAAATGTGTATTTGCAGGTCAGAGCAGTAAACACAAACTTCAACATCTGAAAAACTCCTGCAGAGAAGGAAGGTTTAAGAAATCATGGCTGGACCTGTTCGCTTTTAGGTTTTAGTTTTTTTTTTTACTAACTGTTTCACTGGTTTCTTTTTTGTGACAGATGCATTAGGTTTTCACAGTGGGAGCAGTTCTCAGCAACCAGAGGAGACTGTGAACGCAGCACGGCGTCTATATGGAGTCCGGGCTGGACACAAGGACATTTTTGTGGTATCTGTAACACAAAGTCATGATTTTATCAAATCCTTCTGCTCTGTTTTTAGGAATAGACCCGATAAGTTTCCATCTTACCCATTTTGGCTCGACCACATTTATAGAGTATGTCCTAACATAAAACTGAAACTGATTCAAACTAAGCTCAGCATGTGCATCACACGGCTCGTACCGACTCTGAAAACCACTTGGACTTTAGCAAAGATCTCCACATGTATGAGACAGATGTAACGCTCCTTAAATTAACACATGAAACAAAAGAGGTGCCGTATTTCCATTGTGTTTCCTACACCCTCTTCTTCTGGAATGAATCAAGTGGAGAATTAGCTCCACCAGCTGTTTTACACATGGACAGAGACAAACACCTGCATTTATCAGGCTTTTATTTTGCAGAATTTCAGCTAAAATATTCAACACGTTTGGATGAATTTGTCTGTTTAGGGTTGTTGGAGGTTGTTGTTGGTGTCTGACCATTCCATGACCTCTAAAGTTTGTTTTGTGTTACTGTCGTCTCAGATTTACTGTTTTCAATCAGGCCTAATGAAAAATGGTGTTCCCTGACATGAACTTCAGCGCAGAAGTCAAATCAATCATTGTTTTCAAAATCAGGTCGGTTGTTAATCCGTTGTATGTTGCAGTTTGTGTACATGTGACTTTGACCTTTAAGTGTACCTGAACGCTGCCTCGACGCACAGTCGTCACCAGCACAGTGAGAAACTTAAAGCTCGCAGAGGGAATAAAACTCTGCTCAGTGAAGTACTCATGAATTATTCATCTTAACACGTTTCTTCTTTTTAAAGTCAGATAAACACAGCACCAGCCAGTTATTCCTAGAAAACAACCGTTTCTGAATGGTGTTTGGCTCCTTGTGTGAGCAGCAGCTACAGAGACTTGGTGACTGACTGCGGGTGATTTCCCAACCAGAGCTCCTTTCTTTTCTAATGGATACCATGTGCTGCCGCTACTGCTCAAACACTCAACTGGAGTTTTTAAGTAGGCACCCCCCCCCACCTTGTGTAATTAACTGTTGCTCTGTGTGGCCTTTATAGAAAAAACTGTTGGTTTTTCAGTAACTGGATTCCTCTGGTGTGGCAAGTAATTATTATTTTCATTAGCAATTAATCATTTATTTTATAAAATATCTGAAAATGTTGGTTTAATTAACTATAAAATGAGAGAAGCAGAAAGTATTTGACGTAATTTAGCTGATTTTACCTTTACCAATTAATCAGTTATCAAAATGGTGGAATATTGTTTTTTTGTTATTTGGCTAATCAATAAATAGTCTGAGACAACGAGACATTATTAAATCCAAAAACAATGTTCAAGAATAAATAAATAATTTAATAATTCACTCAAACCATCTTTTCGTTTCCATATTTCTTTCTTTAAATCTATATCTGCTTATATCCGCTCTTGTGTTTGTAAAGTCTTTGCAACATTTTTAAGCATGAAAACCTGCATGTCTGGAGGTCCCTGAACGCAGCACATAGATACGTTTTGAAAACCAAAGAGAACTAAATGTTGACAGTGAAGCTCAAAGCTAAACGAGCTGCAGGTTTGGTGACAGTTTGAGTGTTTCTTTCAGTTCGGCACTAACTGAAGCTGAGAGGAAACATTTGCAGGTTTTTTCTGTTCATTACCAGAAGTTGATGTGAGTGCAGTTGTCTGCAGCCGAGGCTCCAGTCTGCAGGATAAGAATAGTTCTGGTTAGTGGTTTTGTGGCGCTGTGGTCGCCCTGCTGCTCGAAAGCCACTAACTCCGTTCCCAATCAATTGCCATGGGAATCCAAGCTGAGCTTATTTTTAGATGTGAGGAATTTCAAAACAACACATCAGCTTCCCCGCTCCTTTCTTCCTCTTAAGCTCGTTTTATTTCTCGGTGGTTATGCAACGAGTATTTTTTTAAATAAGTGAAGTGGAATCGCTGCTTCCTCGATGGGCAGCGGTGCCAAGTAATTAGATCAAAGATTGTGGAGCTGTTGTTTGGGGCTGGCTCAGATTCAGTATGTGAAGCTGCTTGAAAAGCTGTGTCGTGTTGCTTTTGGCAGAACTGTGGTGTAATTAAGGCCGAGCGGTGGAAACCGGCCGTTGGGCACTAAGCAGTCAGACACTGGGGGCTGGAGCTGAAGAGCCACAGAGGACATTTTAAAAAGGGGTACGTCACCGCTGAAGAAGACTTTCTCATTTTTTTGTATGCACACCTCAGGAAATATCCGCTCCGGGGATTCCCCATCACCACCAAGTTCTGTGGATTCTTCCCAGCTGCCATTTCTCTGTTTGTAGCCCATTTCCTGAACACAACCCGTGGAGTCTCTTTCATCAGTTAATCTCTCTTAAACTCCAAAAGCAAATAAACACAAAAATGACTGTTCTATGGCTTCATGTGCAGTTGTTCTTTTCCTGGCTGCAAACGTCTCAGGCCCAGTTTCTCGGCCGAGGGACGAGCAGCTAAAATTGGTTTGTGGGCCGATTCCGGGTGGAACCCGACATGACAAAGGCAGCAAAGTTTTCATCCTATAAAAACTGCACACAATGGTTTTTGAGGGTTTAAACACACAAACCAGTCCAAGAGGGTTAATGAGTCTCAATCCCAAAGGCGAGGGGTTAGATTGAGGCAAACGAACCTAATTCGCCTCATTAGTGACTGCGGCAGTAGCTCAGGTGGTAGAGCAGTCGCCTACGAACCCCAGGGTGAGTGGTTAGATTCCCGGTTCCTCCTGGCTACTTGCTGAGGTGTCCTTGGACAAGACACTGAAACCCCGTAGCAGCGCCGACTCAGTCTGGCAGCTGTCCAACCAAATTTCCCCAAGGGGATGAATAAAGTATACATTATTAATTTAGTCTTTTCTTGATTATAGTGCAGTTATTTGACTTTGACTTTCTTCTTTTAAGACAGTGAAGCTAATTTTAAGTTTGGGGTCCCAGAATGCAGCACAAACAAGAGTTTTAAAGACTAGATTTATACAAGCTGCATGTTTGGTGACAGCTTTAATATTTCTGACCAGACCTGAGGCTCCTATGAAATACTTTGTCTATTATTCATCTCAGAAACACTAAGAGAAACTCAACAAATGAAAAAGTGAAACATTTGTTGTTTCACAGAAAAGCACCTGACACAGTTCCTACTCTGTCCTCGATGTCCTGTTTCTCTGCAGGATCCGTGAGGAAGCTTCTGCAACCTCCAGAGAGAAAAGGTAGTGAAATATTAAAAGAACGTGTGGTTTGGTGAAAGAGGGTCTTTGCCTTGGGAGTTTGTGGGGGAGCCGGCAGCAGAGCAGCTTTAATATTGGATGAGGAATATGGTCATCACCGCAGGGTCTGTGTTGGCTTTTTATTTTTCACGAAGGACTTCATGGACTTTTACTGCAGTAAAATGTTCCACCAGTTTCATGTATACTTATGTCAGTTCCTCATTAATTTAAGATAATTATGGCTTATTAATGTGTCAGACTTCTGTTCAGTTTGTTATGTAACAGATATGAAACCAGAGGCTGCCTGAGATTATTACTGATGACAATGACGGACAAACTATCACCAACTTTGTAATAAACTGGAATCGTCAGGACCAAAAAACTTAACGTACAATTAGCTTTTCAGAATCTAAGGGAAATGTCCATTTGTTGATAAGGTTTTGATAATATTGTTTGGTTTATGTTTTTGTACATAGCTTGAAACAGAACATTTAAAAGAGTGTTGGTACTTGACTTGGTACAAGTAATGATATAATTGATAATTCCATCAGCTCAATAAAGTAGTAAAAATAAATAATTAGGTGTGTGTAAATATTTTTTATGTTAATTTATATGTATTTTTTAAATAAACGTCTTATTTATGATTTCATGACCTCTCTAAATATCTGTGAAACCTGCACTGGGCTCTATCTGTTTTTAAAAGATAAAGTTCCAAAGCGCTCCAGTGGGTAAAGCTGATGATTCTGCTTTGTTTGTGCTTAATTTCTGTTGCATCATTTGCAGTTTGGTGTTTTCAAATTTAAAACTTTGATTGAGTGGTAAATTAAAATTCTACTTTTTAAAATCTTACTGTGGCCTGATGATGAGAGCAGGGAGACGTCATGCATACTGTACTGTAATTTAAATTTCTCCATTTTTGATCGGGCTCTACAGTTGTGAAGCTGTTACTGATTTAATGTGTTTTATATTTTTACATAAACTGTAAAAACATGCATAGAGCTTCATTCATTAGTCCTGGCCCCTGGTGTAGATAGAGTATTTTTCCCCACACTGAAAACTCATCTCCTGCTGATGTTTTTCCCCAATTCATCTCGTGTATATCCAGTGCACATGAACATTTTTAAGTGGAGTTGTATTTATAAAGAGTCCCGCTTTTCCTAGAATTAGTTAGAAACCTCTATAAATAATGAAGTTGGAGCTCTGCGTGACTGTCTCTCCTCTCTTTATCAGCCTTTCTGCTCTGTTGGTCAAATCTGTGCTTTTGTTTTCCTTTGAGTACAGGATGAGGAGACGAGGGAGGAAAAGATGAAGCTGGAAGAGGAGGAGATATGAGCTTTGGGCGGTTGCGTGCAGGAGCTGGAGGTTGTTAACGTCTTATTTTGGCAGTCGGAGTTTTAATCCAACCTCAGTTTATTATTTCTTCCTTTTAGAATTGGTTTAATGCACTTTGCTTTCTTATTTATTTCATTGGGGGGTAAAGCTGGGTAAGTTTGGCACGATATTACTAGATGTCACTGAATATTTCAAATTTTTTTCTTTACTAAAGCGAGCAAACCGATCCAGCCAGATCTCAGGAAGACAGACAGAAGGAATAATGTGCTCACCTTCAGGCGACTCCTCCTGGACATATGTTCCTGTCAGGTACCTGTGGACCAGCGCCGACTTACCACTGGCCAGGTTACCTACAATTCCCTGGGAAGGCATTAAGAAGTGAATTTCTTACTGTACTGTCCTCTGATGATTCAATGAGATTTCAATAAAGCAAATTTGAATGTGAACATGAGAGAGGTCTCTGAACTCACCACTTTCAGTTCTGGTACCGTTCGACTCAGCGTCCACTCCTGACTGTTCACAAACGCATCTGTAAGAGGTAAAAAGATAAAAAAGCACCTGTGAGTCAGCTGTAAAGGACACGTGGTGGTTTCAGGTGCAACGGAAACACTAATTCATGAGGATAAATGTTTCGACCCAACAACAACACGACCTCCAGACACAACGAGCTGCATTTCAATCGCTACACTAACAAGGGACCAATCTGCTCCTACTCAGTGGTGTGATGTGGAGCAGGAGAACTGAGGAAGAGGAGGACAACGAAGAAGAGTCTCATTAGAGCTGACAGCAGACTGACAGCAGACTGAGGGCCATGGTAGACTGAACAGGGTAACAGGACATATACAGACACGACATGGGACAGAGATCGAGGGAAGAGACTCAAACAGATAACATGAAGAACAAAGACCGATTCTAAAAGGAGAATTAAACATTTGCCTGTTTGAATTCAGTCAACACATCTCAGACAGATGTTATTTTAAAATTTAAAGGATTTGAAAAGTATTTTGTTATTTGTTATTATTATTATTACAATACACAATGACTCAAGTTCTTTCAGTTAACGATTCTTAAGACATATGACTCGAGATTTTCAGATTTCCAAATTGCTGACCTCCATCACAGAACACACTCTGCTGTACTTTAGTGTTAGACACTGTTCTCTGGAGTATTTCTTAACTTTAAACCTCAGCAGCCAGTTGAACGTCCAGCGGATGGTTGGTCACCTGGCAGAGCTGCTAATTGTGATTCCCCTCCCTGGCAGAGCGCTGGACTGGGAGACGCAGAAGGGAACTTGAGGGCCTCCAAAAACAGGAAGCAGCTGGATCAACATCCTGCCTAGCAAAGAGGGAGGGGTCGAAGTCGGCACAGGCCGGCGTTTGTAAAAACGTCAACAATGCCCCCCTCTGTGTCCACTAGCCAACAGGGAAGCTTCTCTCTGGATTCTTTCCAGACAGATACCAAGCGACTGCACACGCATGGAAACACTGGCAGCACCGGTTTTATTAATAGAAGAAAACAGATTTTTTATGTTGTGGTAAAAAAATGGAGGCAACTCTGACTGGTCTCGTATATTTACTTATAACTGAGAAAAACAAGAAAAACACAACAGCTGTTGTGTTTTCTGGGAGAAAAGTTAAAAAAGGAGAATAACTGATGTAAGCAGAAAAAATATGTTTAATGTTGAGCGAGTCCAAAAACAAATGGGTGGAGGAGATGGAGGCTGTAGTTTCACTGGCCGGCAGTAAAATACTGGATGGACCGAGTAGAACTCTTCTAACACGTCAGAGTGTGTTAGCATAGGTCCTGGAAAGTCATGGAAAGATGCCGTCAGGACCTCAGTGGGTGTCCTGAAGGTGGGAAAGGTGAAAGGGCAGATAAGGACTTCCTTTTACACACTGTATTTTCACACCCTCCCTTGTTCTGGAGCGGCTTTTAGCGCTCTCCATCTCCTCTCCATCTCTTCTCCAGACACATTGTCAGTTTGTAGGCTGACACAGATTTCTGCTGATGAATTAGTAAAAAGGGACTGAAGGCTTTAAGTGGATCTGGCCCACTGGCCTACTTAACACAGGCCGTGGTGTAGCAGATACCAGAAGGGTTAATGTAGTAATATGATGGTGCAGTCAGGACAGAGTGACCATGAAGTGGGAGCTTCGCTGTGAACAAAATGAAGTCACAATTTGCCTGTTTTTAGTTGTACAACCTCCAGTTTTGACAAGTTTCCAATGTTCTGCTCAGATCCGCTGAGAAGGACGAGACCTCCCTGATAACACTGACACTATCACACTTCAATAACACAGCTGACAGTTGAAGGAACATCAGTTCTCCTCCAACCCCCCCTTCATTTCCCATGACCTCTCAGCCTCACTGCCGCTGCTCTGGATCTTAAAGCACTCACACAGTCAAGGTCTGAGTTTGCTTCAGGGCAACAAGTTCAAACAAAGTGTCGTACGACCATTTCCACCTGGTATACACTCAACTCGGGATATATAAGAATACAAAATTTTATGAGTCACTGGTAGTGTTTTAAATCATCTACAAATGAGAGGAGAGACCAGTTCATGATGCAAAATAATTTAGAGGCTGTTCTGTGGTGTCTTCAGCAGATGAGTTTCCATTTTTATTAATAGTTGACCATCCATCCATCCAGCTGCTGACATCCACAAAGTAGATCTAAAAAGTGACATATAAAACATACATCGAAGCATATTAACCTTACTCCAATCATAACCAGTTACCTCCACCTAAATCTAAACTGCGTGTTGTACCGGTTCTTGAGAGTCTTCCAAAAGAAGCAATTTAGCAGCAATTTTACAACCTCCACCGCCGGCAGTCGAGGATTTTTACCTGTTACACCGAAGGAAATGGTTCTAAATCCCACCTTAAAAGGCAGAACTGGAGGTGTACTGAGGAGTCATTAATAAATAGACCTCCACATGCATTTTTACAGAGTTATAATTCTTAAACACACTGAACTCATTGCGTGACAACAAGTAGAGCATGTTGTTACCAAAGTTCTGTAGCTGTCAGATGGTTTTCTGACATTTCTTTGGACCAGTCGAGGAGATAAAGAAGGACTGAGAAATTTAGGCTAAAGGAGGAAAACAGATGGAGAGAAGCAGATGGATGTGGTTGAAGAGGAAGGGATGGAGGAGGGAAAACATGGAAATGAGAGTGAGCATCAGGGGACTGAAAACACTCGTCTATCCATCTCTTCATCCCTTTGTGCCAAGTCAGAAACAAGGGAGGAGAGAAAGAAAAGAAAGGAAGCTAAGCCACTACGGCAGAGGAGGTCTTCAAAGTGAAGTTCTGGGACTCCTGGCGCTCTCTAGAATAATCTCCATCATTAATTCTCTTTCATTTCACTCGTTTGTTTCTATTTTTACGTTTTTCCCTCAGAGCAGGGAGCAAGTAGCGTTTCACTGTTTCTTCACTATTCAAGGTTTGTCAACACTGAAGAGAATCGTCACTCACTCAGCTGATAGATTCAAAACTCCATAAACCGCTGAAAGTCCCGAACCAAAGGTCTCAAGAAAACTGTTTTCTCCCGATAAACAAAATTAATTGATAAGGAAACAACCATGTGTGCAGCAGTAACAGTACAAATGCCTTTTGGTCTTAAAGACTTAACTAATCTTCTAAATCGTGTCATTCTTTAACCCTGAATGTATGACCCACAATATGTTTAAGAACAAACCTAAACATCCCTGACTATAGATCGATTGTGAAAAACTGAGGCCTGAACCTCAGCTGCTAAACGTTAGACTTTAATCCTGCTTGATGACATATTTTCTAAGGTCACATAAAGAGAATGAGTTAATGTGAATGGAGCTGGAAAACAGAGCAACAGAAGACACAACAGGAATAAATAAGATAAAGACGAGTGTCCATGACCCAAAATGTGCTCTAACAAGCTCAGAACTGCAGCTGCAGTCAAGTTAAATCAGGTTTAATTCAAAACCTTTGAATGTCAAGACTTCACTGTAAAGTACTGCTTAAGATGTCTCCTGCTAAACACACACACACACACACACACACACACACACACACACACACACACACACACACACACACACACACACACAACTTAGTGGAAAAGATGCTTTAGACGGATAAAACAGAAGATTTAGAGTTTGACACACGGAAGAAACAAAAATAAAAGGAGGGAAGAGGAAGTGATAGATAAAACGAGATGAAGATCAAAAGATGCAAATGAAAGTCAGGACTGCTGCACTGGAAACACATTACACAGCTCTGAGCTTCATTTCCTCTCTGGAGTCAGAATCGTCCACGCTGCCTTCTGCGTGAAACATGTTGCTTTGGGACCACGACTTTAAACATGCAGAGGTTTTAGTCTGGATGTCCACAGGTCCTGAATCAGTAATGAGCAAATATACGGACAGTACTGGCTGTTGTTGTTTGTAGGGAACAGTCGTACTTTAAGTTTTGAAAGTGCAGGTCGTTTGTCATTACAATTTAAAAGTGGAGCTGCAATCAACTTAAACTTTTAAAATATAAATCTGGTTGTGATGCATGATGTTTTAAAAGAGTGAAAATGCAGATGGGAGCAGGTTTGTATTTCTCTATCTGCTCCAACCACAGCAGAGAAGACAAACACATTGTCTAATTGTTTACAAGTCGAATGTTTTAAATCTAAAATCTGTTTTTAGCTGCAGAAGGATATAAACTGAGATCAGAGTTGTTTAAAGTCCTGTCAAAACACAGAGAGCCTCGACTGGGCCTGACATCACCTGGAACACAACAGGTAAAACTGGAACTCATGTTGACGTATTAAATACCAGGAGTACAGCTGTGATGTGTGATCCTTCTGGAAGTGTTGCTGGTTTCAGTCAAACGAGCATCCAAAACATTACAACCAACAAACCAGTGATGCTGTGCAGAGAGACTCACAGAGGACAAGTGTTTATATACACATGTATTAGTAAGTATTACTAAGGAGACAAACTAAAATGTCAGACAGCTGAACTACACCTGCACAGTGGAGAAGGGAAAGGTGACAAGGCGGCAAACAAACAGAAAACACAGAGCTACTAAACAACAGCAGAGCAGGACGTCTGGATGGATGGAGAGAGTTAAAAAGAGACCCGATGGAAAGAAAAATGGAGTGAGAGATAAAGAGGCGAGTGTCAGGGAGAGGTTACGGAGAGGGTAGCAGCATCAAAGAATCACAGAGACACAAATGGATGAAGTGTCGGAGAGAAGAGAGGAAGTGAGGGATAGAAGTGTATCAGACAATAAAGAACAGCTGGCGGCCGGCCAACATACTACACACAGACGCACACACACGTCCTCTGTGTCGTGTGTTACAACATGTAACGCTGCTGACATGAGCCGAGCCGGAGAATCTCTTCTAGCAGAAGATCTGTGCTCTTGGGGGGAAACCCAGCTGTATTCTTTATATCCGAGTCAGATGATACAACTGAAAGTAAAAGAATTTCCTTTGAGGAGATTCTAATAACTAATCAGCTGAGTTCCCAGAATCCAACATGTCATTTAAAAAAAGAAAAGCTAAAAAAAGAATTGAATTAAATGGGACATAAAGCAGAATAAAGAACAGACAACAGCAGACATTATTCATATTGGACAAGCTGACAAGTAACCTGCATGTTTCTTCAATATACTTTTTAATATTTAACATCTGATGATCAACACTCGTCTAAATTAGGTCAACAGTCCAACATAATGCCAGAACAGTAAATGATGTAAACCAGCAGCCAGAGAAGCGGCCGTATGTAAATAAAACTGCACTGTTTTTGCCAGCAGTCAGACTCGACCTCTAAATGACCGCTGGCTGTTTTCTGCCCACAGAGGCTGGTTAGCAGCCGCAGCCGAAGCTGACCTCAGCTGGCTGGTAGCTGCTGGTAATTACGGCACGCTGGTGCCAAACGCACGCACACCGACACCCTGCGGGGCTCGGCCTGGATCGACCTCTGCGCCTTGGATTGGTGCCCGAACAGGAGGCTGGCACCAAAACTCAGCCAGACTTCATCTGCGAGACTGAAGAGAAACACTTCAAGGTCCAACTTGTGTCTTTTTGTGACTGACAGTACAGATGATTTTGTTTTAATTAAGCCAGAATATGATCATGGCAGCTGCTGCTGTTAGAGCCGTGTCACCTGTAGAGCTACAGAGCTCTCCCTCCAATCTGTCATGTCATCATTTCATGTGACTGCTTTGGATTCAGTACTAAACTGTTCACCTCTGAAGCCTGGAGGAGGAACTACATAACTACATCAACTGGGATTAAACACTGATCCTGACAAATGTATTTGTCTTTGATATTAGGATGATTTAAGACAAACGTCTTGAATAAACCCTGAAATATGCATGTGCACCTATTGAACACCAGCTTGTTTGTGAGTTAGTTTTCTAGTTTTGGACATTTATTGTTTGAAATGTGCATAAAAATCTAAAACCCGGGTGTTATACAGTCTGAAATGATGGTGTGTGCCACAGTTTTAATATTAATTAATATTTTTATTTTAAACCGTCAGTAACCTGACGACAAACGCTCTAGTCTTAATTTAGCAAATCCAAAAAAGACAAAAACCATGTTGCATAACATCAGAAAGAGAAGACAATACAAGAAGCTGTTTACAGTGAGGTCCTGTATTAGTAAAATATGTTCGAGTATCAAAGACGTGATCAGGAGGATGTTGGAGCGTTAACACGTCACTATGCAGAGAAACATCCGGTGAGCGAGGACATCAGATAACGAGCTCAGTAGCATGTTGGGAATCCAAACATCCACAGAACACATGTGAGGAATGTGACAGTGACACACCGAGTCCTGAAACTGGTTGTTAAACCTTCAGCGGTAACATGACGAACAGCTGACAGCACTGTATGTCCGATTCTGATTCCCACCAAACTTCAGATGTCGTTTTGGTGTTTTAAGCCCCCTAAGCTGCAAATCATTGATTACATGTTTTACATGTGCTAGATAAAAGAATAAAAACATTAAACATAATATGTTTCTGTTTTTCTGGGGGTCCGTGTGTGAATACTAGTAAATGATTCGAGCTTTACAGTTAAATGGTGGTCTGGTCTTTTTTTAGTATTATTATCATCAGAGGATACATTTACTTTACAATCAGCTGCTGAACATGTCAGATGTGGCATTACAACGTTAATGCCATCATCCAGAACAGTGCGATGGATCGACAGCACTGACTGTGTCGGATTAACGATGAAACCCTGACGGATTTACACACCGACCTGCATGAAATACTGCGGACAGAGTCCTCAGAGTGTTTGTCAGAGAAGAACCGTTAATAGGAGAAAGCTTTTAAAGGTTAATTACTAAAAGAAGAGGAGGCACTGCAAATTAACTCTTTGGTGACAGAAGCTCTCTGCTTATTTTAGAAAGGTATCTGAAATACTTTAAATTTAAATATCAACACGTGAGGTCTGGATAGGTGGTACCACGATGGCAGGTGACTGATTTAGGTTAGTTTATATTCATAACTGGGAACTGCTCATGTGGCACACTGACAAAACATGATGTAAAGACGACACATGTGGAACGACAGGCGCCTCCTTCGCCAGATACATGACCCACTGTAAAGGATAGTTTGAGTGAACATGGCATCAGCTACTGACACACAAAGAGTGAATCAGCAGGAGGCAGCGACAGGGATAACAATCTGAAGCTCTGAATCAGTCCTCAACCAAGTCCTCAGGAATCAAACCAGCTCTTCTCCAACCTTCAGGCCACCACTCGGTCTGAAACAGAGTGGAAAACCTGACTGGGCTGCATTCCTGGACCCCGTTTGTTTGGGTTCACACGAGCCCACCAACGCTCGTAAACAAAACTCACATGTGGTTTGTTTACTGCGTGTTGACACACTTTCTTCATGTTGAGTTTGGGATGTCAGAAAGTTTAACTCGTGTGGGTTTCTTCATAAAGCAGATCTTCATGTGGCGTTCGCATGCTGCAGCAGAGGATGATCAGCAACAGTCCAGCAGGAAATGGTTGTTTTTGTCCAAAAAAAAAACTGACATCATGTCTTTAACAGTCTGATCCAGAACAATCCAAAGATTTGGTTCTGTTTACAGACCCACAAAACAAAGAAAGTCAGCAGCTCCTCACATCTGAGAGGATTTACCAACAACAATCTAGAAACGTTGATCGATCAACAGCTAAAATTACACTTCAATTATCATTCAGCCATTATCAATCATTTAGTTTCATTCATATTTTTCAGCCTTAAAGCTGAATAAACACCAAAACAAGCCGAGGTCTGACTGGATGATTCCCCCATTCAATCACATGCACGTCTCTTCTTTTGTTTCCAGACTGTGTTTTCATCTGAGGTGAATTAGACTTTCTAAGCGATTCCTGGTTATGAAAGTGATTTTAAATTATTATTAGAGAAGTCTAATTATTTATTATTTTATTAGATATCTAATAATTATTCAAGGCAAATTATTACTTTGGTGGTTTCTATAGACAAAGTGATACTATTTGCTGGTTTCAGTTCATTAATTGGAAGATGAAGTTCCTTTCTGACCTTAAGTTAAGTCGCTGTGCAGACCTGAACTAAACCACAACTTCAGTAACAGTGAAGTCGCAGCCCAAACAAACTGTAAACATAATGCTGACGTCACAAAAACTGTATCTGTGGCTGCAATTTAAAGGTACCGAAGCTTTTAGGAGACAAATAAAAGCTAACATCAGTTTTCTCTTAGCTGTGTCTTGTTAGCGCGGCTACATGTACGTACTGTCTCTCTGTTTGTAATGAACCATCACTGCACCGAGTCCAGGATTACGGCAATTTAATAATAATGAATAAAAGGAGTTGAATTAAACAAATTACTGGAGCAGAATAAACAAAGTAAAAACTGCTAATGTGACATAACTGATGCTAAAAAACATGGACTGCCATCTGATACTTCTAGTGGGAGTCAAATCCCAGGTAACATGCAAACTGAAGGCTGAGACAAGATCTGTGTTTTTGTCCCAGTATCAACCCCCATCTGCAGCATGTGGACACACACACACACACACACACACACACACACACACACACACACACACACACACACACACACACACACACACACACACACACACACACACACACACACACACACACACACACACACGGCCCTGGGTGATGCAGGCTGACAGGTTTGAATAGATGATCTTTGGTGCAAATACACACTCCAACAGCTTTAGTGGCACCATTGTCTTAACACACACACTCAGGGATCTTGGGTGGAGCGTGGCTGTTTAGTCCCTCAGGGCAGGGAGTGTGTATGTATATATATATACGTATATGTAGTGTTCGTCTGTGTGTGTGTGTGTGTGTGTGTATGTTGGGGGTGAAGCCGTCGCCTGACTGTGACGAATCAGAGCAGCGCTGCCTCATCAGTCACACGTGACAACGTATTATCTCTGCCTTCGCCCTTCACACCATTATTCTCCACCTTCTCTCTATCGAACACATCATCACTGCAGTATTTCTTGTTCTTTATCGGCCTCATGTCTGAGATGCTGATTTTCACTGTTGATAAAATATTTCATCCATTCAACAGTGAATTTAAATAGTTAAATGCTGAATTTGAAGTCATGTAAAGAAACTGACTGGGTTATTATTATGTGTTATTAACTTTTGCTGTTACACTTTCTTTGCTATATCTCGTTCCTGAACCTTCAATTTTTACTTAATTTTAACTGAAACTACGAGGTGACAAAGGTTTTGATTAAAAATCAAGAACTCACATCTTTTATGTTTTGATTATTTGAAAAACCTGTAAAACAGTTTTACAAACATATTTCGTCATCATTTTGTATAGACTAACAGGAAAAATGCATTTTTCTTTAAATAATTAATGTTAGAAATAAACACTTTTATAGGAAGTCCTTTTTTAGGAAACTGGATCATGAAGAAAAGAAAACTGTTGCTGAATTGTTTGTTTTCCCATCATTGATGAGTTACTGTATTGAAAGATGTTGGGACACCATTGTGTGTGTACACAGCCTAGATGTTAGGTGTGTATGTTTTGGCGTGTGTGTAGTTAAATGTGTGTTTCTGTCTCTCAATTTCCATGTGTGACTGTTAATTAAACCTGTCTGACAGGTAAGAACACACGGAGCTGCACACTTGCTCTGTATGTTACACATGTGAGCAGCTTTTCAGTATTTCCTTGTGTTTAGAGAACAACTGAGTTTATTGATGGTGTAAACCAAAACTTAAAACTGACTGTCGTGTTTAAAATAACCACAGTGTGGCTAAAAATAGTCAGCATGGTGAGAATGACTCTGAATGGTTGTATAATGTCGTCTGTGACTCAGAAAGGAAACAGCAATTTACTGAGAATGTCATTAAACAGCAGCTTCTGGAGGGAAAACTCCAGGTTAATGATTCTTAATTAGTCTGCAAAGACAGTTTCATAAAGGCTGCAGCATTTCCACATTTGTCATTTCACTTTAATATCTCCTGAGCGTCTGTGTGTTCATTAGGTCTCCAGTCTGCAGCCATTGCAGCTGATAACTGTCCCAAAGAGATCATTAGCTCGACCCCAGAGGACAGTAGAGCTGCATGATTAATCTAATAGCAACAATAGCATTCAGCCTGTGCAACTATACAACAACAAAGAGTGATTTAATTTAATAAAATGTAGGTGTGTGAATGTGACACTTCATTCTCCGTTTGTGTTCAGTGTTCTAATCACGTCTGCTCCTTACAAAGAGACGACCAGTCCGTCTCTGGCAGCAGAGCGTGGTCACATTTCTGGTGTAGCTCGAGTGTAGCTGGAGCAACTTTTTAGACCCCTTTAGCAACTTTTATAGCAACAAATATAATAATTTAAACATAAACTGCTTTGACTGAGGCGAGTCCTGTAGCTGTGACTCCTTCACTGCCTGAGTTCAGTGTGTAGAGAAGTGCAGCAGCCAGAAAGAAGCATAAATGAGATGTGAATCATAATATATCATATGATAATAACAGTAGCTAAGAAGTTCTTTGACTGTATGTTCGAGATGAGAAATTCCCATTTTTCATTAATGTGCATTTCCTTGACTTAATAAAATGCCTCGTCTTTACTGTAAACAACTGCGGTGGAAATACATTGTGTCGACGTCTTTAATACTTATTTCCTCCACTGAAAGGACGGGCCAGGAAGTACAAAAGGAGATGCAATAGGAAAACAGGAAGCCACGGTGAAGGTGTGGGTGACTACACACTCACTAATGAGTTAATGACTGATGTGTGCACCCCCTTCATATGTCTGACTGATGACTGTAGTAGTCACTGAGGAGTTCTCACACACACAAACACACAGAATCTGATTAAATCTGATGTGGGGAAAGACGAAGTCGAGACAGGAAGAGGACGGCAGGCGACCAACCGTGGACGAGCCGAGACAAAGAGGCCATGTTGGTGTTGTAAACAAGACAGGAGAAGAGGAGCCTGTATCCATTACAGAGGGAATCTGACACTTTTAGGAAACCAGATCATCAGGTCAAATACTGCTTTTGTCTACTGAAATAAAAAGATGGAAACTCTAACTCTGAGAAAAGCTAAATTAGAATCATCTACAATCTGCTGAGAATTAGACGAGATAAAAGCAGCTGAAAAAAAGGCAGCAGCACAGACAGTTTGGAAAAGATGAGCTAGTTCTGCATTAAGTAGCGTTTATATTACTCTCAGTTATGTGTTACAACCAAAAAGAAAAAGAAAGTTCCAGGTTTTACAGTAATAGTACTAGTACCAGTATTATCGCCTGTATTTTCCAATTAAAACACTCAGTAAAGAAATGTATAATATATAAATATATATTTTAAGTCATATTACCGTCATCATGCCCATAATATTTTCTACACGTTAACATGATGCAGTGAACGTCTGAATACAAATAAATTATAACAGTAATTTATCTTGCTAACAGGACATCAAATGCAACTGTTGCTGCTATTTTTTGTTAAATTATGAAGAAAACTGTCAAAAAGCTTCTTTACAAGCACCAAGAATTTCAAGAGGTTTTCAAAGGCCGACCTGCTCATGAACTGAAGCAGCATCCTTCACACTGCTGCTCAGCTCAAACCTGCAGTCGAAGTATTTTTCAGGGAAAACAAAACTAAAACTGCAGGAATCAAGTTTGCAGCTCACCAGTGACATTTTACTGCAAAGGTTTTTAAGTGTCACATTTCTATTCTGACCTCTGAACCTGCAGGCTGATGCATGTCTGCTGTGAGGAGCTGCTTAGTATTCATGCCAGCGACTGGGCCATTGTCAAGCTGAATAAAGACACACACACACACACACACACACACACACACACACACACACACACACACACACACACACACACACACACACTCAGAGGGCAGCAGGTCGGGGCAGTAATTATAACAGCAGGCTCCCGAGACGTCGACACATGACCTGCAGTCAGCCTGATAACACACACATAGGGTATATAGTGAGAGTCAACAGTGAAGAGAAAAACTAACAATAACAGCCCAGCTACAGATGACAGATCTGGTTTTAATAACGTGTATGCATGCTTTCTGTGCTGGCACTGAAAGAAAATCTACTAATTCACTTCACTACAGTTTTTGTTTTACTGCACAGTTTAAGCCTGCAGTCCTCCTATTCATGAAATGAGGGAGTATTGTTTATGCAGCAGGAATCCGCACCACAGGGGGGCTCAGTGAAAACGACGCAGCCTCGTGTGGAATAAAAACAAAAGGCAGATCTGCTTTAACCTTTTCTGCAACATGACGTCACCTAGCAGGACGTAACTTACGCCTGGTTTGTGCCAACAGTGGAGTATTTAGTAACATGAACAGCCGCCCTCAGAGTGTCACAACCAAACATGAAACGGTTGCTGCTCTCACCTCTGCAGCCCGTTACATGACAAACAGCTGGATACGGTTTGTTCTGAACTATTCGTAAAACAGATCTGACTGCTGATGAACAGAAACTGAAAACCTGTTCATTCGTTCATCTCCACTGTTTGTGTGGTAATTAATAACAAAAATAATGATTTTATTGATGTTGAGTTTAAGGAAAAAATAAATGTGTTTGAATAAACTGAATATAATGTAAATGCACAGAAAAGCATCATCAGCCGTGTAACGAGGAAAGATGCTGATGTATGAGCAGTGTGTCCTCTAACATTATCATTATCATCTCCATTTACAGCCCACCTCCCTCCTCTGACCTCAGATCTGTCACAGAGCATCGAGGCTGTGTACCCGTTTCTGTAAACACAGTATGAGAGTGTGTCATTAGTGGGCTGGAAATGAGGGAAAGGGTCAATAATATCTGCACGTGGATGTACAGTAGAGCAAAAGACAATCTAAATCCAACAGCCATGTCTCAGTGTGTTAAACTGCTGTAAGAGGAGCTTTACAACATTCCCATCAGTGCTGTAATCCTGGCTCCACGACAAACAGCACAGCTTCAGTTTCCCATCACACGGACAACAGCGAGCCCTGTGTGGAGCGCTCGCAGGCGGCCCAGCTGTTCCCGAGGCCACTGGAGGTGAAGAGGACGAAGCCTCCGATGGACTGGAGAGCTGAGATACCGGAGCTGCTGGCAATGAGAGGCAGCAAACTGAAACGACCGCGGCAGGTGTCAGAGAAAGAGGCTGTTTGTGTGTGAGAAAGTGAAGATGAGTGTATAGACAGGACATCCGAGAGTGAAGCAGTGCTAGTCTGCATGGTTCAAAAAGCCACGTTTAACTCCTTAGATTCACAACCACACTGTCCACTACTGATGAAGTGTAAACGTGTTTAATTAACTTATGAAATGAGAGTCTCATCACAGTTAACGTTCAGAGATGCTTCAGAGTGGACAATAAGAAGAAGAGAAACAGGGAGCAGCTGTAGTTCAGTAACTGATCCCACTATACAGTCAAAACAATAAAACTCTCCACGTTAACACAGAACATCAAATCATTCTGACTTCCACTGAGAGAGTGCCACAACAAAATGTTGTCGAACATGAGAATGGAAGAGTTAGTTTGTGTAACTCTTCAGATTTAAAGGCACACATACATTAGAAATATTGTTCTTCAAAACTTCAGCCACTTCGCTTAAAGCGCTACAACGTCCAAACAAGATCACTACAGTTTATAACACATCACAGCAAAGGCAGCAAAACTGTCCTGTTTGCTGGAGGCAGCCACCACTTCACCAGTGTCGACACCCGCGTCAAACTGAATGTCGCAGATCAGGAACAACTATTGCGGCTGCCTGCATGTCTCATGGAGCTTCTAGTGCTACAGTACATCTGTGGACCAAACCAAGGTGTTCCTACAGAAAACAGAGGAACATATCAAGTAGAACCAGCAGAAACAGGCTGCGTTCAAACGCTACTACCACACCTACAAACATGGAGCCGGGGTTACCATAAGTAACCAAAGTATTGTGCATCCTTAAAATGTTTTTAACCACATCTTCACAATCAAATGTATTTGTTCTGAACAGTAGTTTACCCTCTGAACTCTTTGTAAACACAACATGCAGCACATTGTGGGAGTGAACACACTCCTACATGCTTCTGCTGTGGACACAGCTTTAATCTGTACAGTGTCTGCTCAGCTTTGACCCTTGAGCTAACACAAAAACCAACGTTCGTGCCATTTTCCAGCTGTTCCTGCAGGATGAGTTTGGAAATCACCTGTTCACACTTAGACCTGTGTTCAGTCTCCTCCGACCTGATTAACTGGCACACTTTGTCTGAGGCCTGAGGGGGATTATGCAAAGCAGAAACTGTCCAACTCATGCTTTTTATCTGATGTTGGTTTGACCTGAAGTTCACAAACTGTTTCATGTTCCTGACCCACAAACAGACACAACCTCTCCTACCATTAAAAAAAGGTTCAATATGTTTTTAAGACACTGTCTGAGGAGACGTCAGACCTTCTGCTGACCATCTGTTTCTCATATCGCTGGGAACCACCTGTCTTAAGTTCTGTAAAATGTAAAAATACACATTCAGGTGCAGAAATACACGCATCACAACACATATAAAGACTATCTGCACACTATCACACACAACCTTAATACAAACACACTGACTGACCTAAATATCAGTCTTTTAATCAGCTGGACATAACCATCCCCCACTTCCCTTCACACACACACGCACACAGTTGGCTGGTTTACTGGCAGCATGCCGGCAGCTTTCATCCTCATCCCAAATCAAACAAACCCGCTGTCACAACACCACCTACTAACTGGTTCATCATCTACGCCCAAACACACACACACACACACACACACTCAGGTGTCCCAGTGCAGAGTATTTAGGAGCTTATCTTCCTGATTAACCAAGAAACAAAGCAACATCACACTGTTCTTACTCTGAGAACAAGCCTTAGAGTCAGATTTTTCATGTAACTCTTGAATATTCATGTGCCCGTGTCAATATTAAGAACAAGTCTTGGTCGCTGTAACGTTTCCTATTTTTCACATCACAACTTTTTATTCCCAGCGTGACTGAGGAAAATGAGAAACAGCATGCACAGACTTCATTCTGTGCAGAATCATACCCAAAGCTCAGCAGAGGCTGATATGAAGCAAATGGGGGTATATTTTTCTTCTTTTTTGTTTCCCTGCATGACAATTTGTTTGCCGAGTTGCAGGCGGAATAATAATCTATAATCATTTGCAGATTTGATCGTCTAAACGGCGGATTCATCATATATAAACTAACAAGAAGCCACATGAAAATCTACAAAACTAGCAGTTTCTGGTTGTTTTGCAGCCTAAATACAGTCATTAGTTACTATATTTTGATGGTTTTAGTTATATTCTGAACCTCTGAATCACACTGAGTCAAACAATTCAATGATATTTAAATGTTTACTTCAAGAAAACAGACCGTTTGGCGTTTCTGGATTTAAATGAAACATACCAGCATAACAAATCTTTGAACTGTTGATGTTGAAAATGCAATGATTTATGCAGCACTGCTTCAATGAAAAGTTCAGAGTGACATAGTGAAGTGCTGTCAGAACAAACGCTCCATCAGTCAGGCTCCAGGCTGATGTCCCAAAACAACGACACGTGCGTGGGCAGGAAACTGAACTCAGAAACACAATGAATGTTACCTGGAAACATTCAACAAAAAGATGAACATCAAGCTGTAGCAATGTTCCATCAATTTAATCTGCTCTCCAACATGATTAATGCCTAATGCTACATGCTAGAGGCTCCTACTCACTCGAACTGATGTTTGTTTAACAACAACAAAAGTGAAGCACTGATATCAGAGGAGACACCCTGATACACACCCCGAGGACTTCATGCAAATGTCCTCTGATGCACCGAATGCCATCAGTGTCCACCCACAGCTCCCAGACTAACCAGCGCTGCCAGACATTCAGGATCATGTCTCAGTTCAACGTCAGCTCACAAAGACAAAGGTAGTAAAAGTGCCGCTTAAAGGCAACACACACAAGCTGCGGAGTGGCTGACAACATATGGCCGTGTTTTGGTTGTAAACTGGTGTTTCTGCTTGTACAAACAAACTAGTGATGTTCAGGTTAATTTCAGGCTTATTAGCATCTTTACATCCAGCAGCTTGCTCTGCTTCCTCTCTGATTACAGCTCCCTTTGTTCCTCAACTACTGGTTCTGCTTTGAAACATGACGAGGAGGAGGACAGCTCCACTACAGAGGCACGTGTGTGTGTTTGAGCCTGCTCACAGCAGGCGTTCTTTCTGTACCGTATGTGGAAATGTGCTTTTTAAAATGTAAACTCAGTGTTTTGGTGCTCATGCTGGGTATGAAAGGATTCGATGTGCGTCAGCGAGCGTCCTCGTCATCTGTCCTCTGATGGATTTGAGCCTTATGTAAGGGCTTTAACCAGCGAGAGGCAGAATGATGTGACGCTGAGCTGGCACACAAACATCGCTCAGCCGGTGGTAGACATGACACAGGCCGAGACAAAACACACAGGTTGATAACCGGTGTTGATTAGTAGTGATGAATTTTATTAACTTTATCTATTTATATCTGTAAGTATGAGCATTAGCGGATTTTACTACTGCTACTACTACTACATTACTACCTCGTGATCAGTCCACTATAATGGAAAACCAACTTAGTTAGTATATTAGTTATCAACTAGTTGGTGTTGTGGTCGTATGTGTTTTCCCAGTGTCATTCTCCAGTCACCTCAAGCAGAGAGCCCAGTTCTAAGAGAGTCTCAGCCCCTCATACACACATAAAGTAAAAATAAGTTTGTGAAGCTTAGAAATAAATACTGTTTGTGTCCTATGTGTAAATTTCACACTGCATCACAGATCTTGATCTTTTCTGCGTATCCTTGTAACATCCAGCCTGTCAGAGCACATCTTTGGGAATATCAACTTCAGAAAAGAGCAACCCTCTCATGAGACCATGTGGAGACGCTGATTTCTTCCATTTCAATGCAAAATTGTGATTGAAGCAGCCTAATGTAGTCGCGACAGCGTGCAGACTACAAAATGCAGAAGTACAGATTAAATAATATAGGTTCAGGTCTTTTCTTTATTGAACTATTAAACAACAACTGAAATGGAAATTTCAAATGAGAAAAATTATATATATTTATATATTTAAAACTAAACTCTATGATTAGCAGGTGTTGATTATAAAATATTTAGTACAATCTGTACTGTTGAACCTACTGATGACAAATCTCAGCCGCAATAGTTTGTTCTTATGTTTCATCATGTCACACGTAAATCAAATGAATATGTATATGATGTAAATATGTTAAAGTGAAAATAAACTTGAATCTGAATAACAAAGAAGCTGAAAATCCACATTTAACTTGATTAATGACTTCAACAGTGAATCAATTTTCATTAAGTCCGATCATGGAGAGGGACCGGTTTACTGAGACTGAATACATTTCCTCTACACTGACAGGTTCATCAATTGACTGATCATTTTAGCAATTCACAACAATGTGAAGGTCAAAGAGACACACAGATCCATAAAACAATCATATCAGGGGACGACAGTAAAGGACAACGTCTTACACATACACGTGCAATTGCTGTCAGGATGTGAGGTTGCTGGCGATGAAGCATAAAGTACAAGGCTTAAAGAAACACACACTCTGCTGCAGTTTAACAGGGAGGTGGAATGTGCTACTTCACTGCTTCTAAAGGCTTGTTCAAATAAGGGAGCATGTCTCTCTGCACCACACACTGACTGGCCACAAGGTCCAATTTGGGTCTGAAGAGGAAGTGGGGGAGGAGGAGGAGGAGGAGGAGAGATCGAGAGATCCAGACCTCCCACACGTGCTCTTTGACCCAAGAACAACCTCCAGCGACTGGGGCAACACAGCAGCCGGTTGAAAAGTCAAAAAGACTGATGGAGGAGCGAGAGAGAGAAAGAAGGAGCAGTGAGTGAAACAGCAGAGAGACAGAAATGAGGCAGATGTGGAAGCAGCAGCACAGTTGATTTATATTCACACATTGATATTCACACACATGTAGCCTGAATAACGTTCAGCACATTAACATGGAGCAGAGAAACTTCAAAGTGAACCTGGAACTACGAGGAAGTTCAGTGAGAGTCGGATCAACCAGCAGCAACACAGTGGGGCTGCAACTCATGATTAATTCTATAAAAGAATTAAAAGTTGCTCGATATAACCTCCTAAAGTCCACGATGTTTTATTCAGAATCCCCGTTTTGTTGGAACAGCAGCATAAAAGTGAGATCACAAGTGAGAAGCTTTAACCTTCAAATGTTTGGAGTTCTTTTCTTGAAAAATAAGTAAAGTGATTAATGAGTATCTGTGTATGATCGGTGATGGCTGTAATGAACAGCACAAGCTGATGTTTTAAACCCTAATTTTAATCATATTTATTGTGCTGATGACAAATATTAAGCTGTTTCTTGACACTGTGATGACTTCAGAAAAGCCAGAGTCAGAGTATAGCACTTTCTACCTTACTGGTGGTCAAAGCACTTGTACAGTGAATAATAAATATACAACATACATCAGATCCTCACATCACCTCTGTGAAGCACAAGCAGTTCTTCAAAAAGGATTTATATGGAGGCTTTTCATGAACAAGAACAATTTCAAGAAGATGTAACTACCAAGACCTAAAGTAACCACACACACACACACACACACACACACACACACACACACACACACACACACACACACACCACGCTCCACTGACCTCCCTGTAGAAATGATCCAGTCAGAATAGAGCAGTTAAGGTGGACAGACAGAAATAAAGTCCCAGTCGGCAACTCACACTCAGAGAACCAGGACAGACCTTGGCCCGGTTCTGATGTCTCACAGTCTTTGGTTCCTCACCTTCATGACCACAACACCAAACTCCAGTAAAGCAACACCCTCAGAAGTCGTGCTAACACATGCTAACACATTGGCATATACAACACTGAGTGAAAGTAGGTCTCATGCTAACATTTTAGCATCGTTTGCTTTGTGAATGTATCCTCACAGCTTCTCCTAACTGTTCAAAAACAATCTGGTCAGTTGCACAAAAGCTAAATTTTACTCAGTTCTTTAAAACAACTTTTAAAATCTTCTGGATCGTTTTAAGATTTTAACTTTAACAAGTGATTAAATGCTACAGGAAGTAGATAAGAGGTCGTTTGTTGAGACCTGATGTGTTGCACACCCTCACACTCCTGACCTCACTGCGTCTTAATGGAGTCTACTGGTTGGAGAGCAGCCTTCTGTAGGGAATTCATGTGGGGGAACGTGTGCATGAAAGGGTGTGAATGTGGGTGTGTATTCAGGGCGGAGGGTCTCAGCGTGTGTGTGACCTATATCCACAGCCATGCAGAAGTAATGTGCATTACATGTGTGTCAAAAGTCTCACACACACACACACACACGCAGTTGTCAATTACTAGAGCTATGTTTCCATCAGTGTATCTCCTATCTCTAACATCACACTCCGCCCAAATGCTCTGACTTCACAGCTGTAAGCTCTTTCTTAGTCAAAGCCTTGATCTCTCTCTGCTTCACTTTAAACTAGCTCTGCATACGCTTCCACGTCTATAACTTAAAAAATATATTTTCTATTCCTGTTCAACTAATTTGTTTTAAAAGAACTCCACTTCACAGGAGCATCATTTTTGGAGGTTGCTGTGCATGGTAACCTCCTTGACTTTCTAACCTTAGCCCCAAAACCTAGAGTCAGTTATTCATCTGAAGGAACGGGGCCGACACCAAAATGTCCTCTCAGGGTCTGAAACAGTAATTGGTCCTCACAAAGACACACACTCAACAAAGGGTATAAGAGGGGTAAAACGTGTTCGGAGAAAACGCTGCATCACAGCAGCAGCATACGTCTTCTGCTGCATCCTTAGTTATCTGCCTTCATTCCTTTCCTTGTCTTTCCTTCCTTTACTATTATTAGTGTTTGTTGTTTACGTTGCTCTTTTCTTTTTTCCCTCTTCCGTTTTCCTTTCTCCTTTTTTCTTTCCTTCATTCCTCCCTCCTTATCTCCTTATTTCTACACTTTGTCCTTCTCTTTTTATTCCTTCCTTTCTTAACTTGTCTACTCCATTGCATTCCTCCTTTCCTTCCATCCTCTTTTCCTTCTTTCCTATCATTAGATCTCCTCATTCCTTCCCTTCTTCTTCCCCGTCCTCTTTATGATCATCTCCCTCATTTAGTCTCATTTTTCACTTATCACTTCTTCCACACATTTCTCTGTTCCCTCCTCCATTGTTTCCTCCTTCTCATCCCTCCTTCCTTTCCACCCTTTCTTACTTCCTTTTCTTCTACTTCCCTCAGTGTCTTTTCCTCCGTGTGTCCTTTTTCCATTCTTAGATGTTTACACGCGCTCATGTCTGCACATGTGACATATATGCGAATGCACATTTGGTGCTCGTACATATCATCTGACTGTTATTTCCTGTTTTAAATGTATTAACGTATGTGTCTGAACATGACTTGTCTTGTTCCCTGTCCGTCTGCAGAATAACAAATCACCACATGCAGATTATCACCTTTGTCTTACTGTCAGGTCAAGAGTGAAAAAGCCAAAACATGTGAGTAGATATGATTTAATGTTATTTTTTTAATGTTTAAATAGACCAACAGAGTGTCGGTAAATAGACAAACTTGGTATCAGCCTCTGCCTCAGACGCCACGCCAATACAAACACAGGTTACACATCGTCTGGCAGCTCATTAACCAGTACTGCTGATGTGACCTGCAGCCCCTTTGAACACGTCTCAGGAATCCCAGAAATGTGAAAGCCGTGCTCTCTGTCCAACGCTCGCCCCACCTCCTCACGTCAGACCCAAACTGCTAAACCTGTTCGTCAACCTCTAGGATCCTGAAAAAATACCTGGAGAATCCTCTGAGAGAGGAAAGGTCACAAATGTCCTAAAGAATAAAGCTTTACTTTCTCTGTAGACTCATCACTGACGTGATCATATTTAAAGATGCTCAGTGTTCTGTAACGAACAAAGGTTAAATCAACTTTGAAACACCTTAGTCTGGACCAGCATCGCTCAAATGTGTGATGTTTATCTGGGAACAAAGAAAAGTAAGTCTGTATTTGTGTGTGTGTGTGTGTGTGTGTGTGTGTGAACCAGAGAAGAACAAACATGTTACTAAAAATGAGAAAACAGAGCTGCAGAACATCTCTTAACTAATTCTTCATCACAGAGACACAATAAGGTTCTGCTCCGTCTCTGCTGTGTTTATGAACCAAACATAAACGTCCACGAACTACATATTTATTCAGCACATATTTCTTCTATGCAGGAAAGTTTGTTATGGTTTGTTTAGTATGTTTTTCTGTAGGACAGAATTAAATAATCACATTTTAATAAGCACATGATGGCAAACTAGGTTAAAATGCTTTATGTGACATCATCAAAAGGCCAGGATCATGTCATTTTTGGCCCTAACTGTTGATCCCTGTGTTACACGACACATCAAGTGGTCTAACTAGAATGGATGGGAGTGAAGAAGACCGGCTCTAGCTCAGCTCTCCTCAACAGAGGCTGAGGTAAAGGTGGAGAATATGGGCACAAAGATATCTGGTCGTGACTTATGGGGAAAAACTATAAGACAAGACAAACGATCTGCAGTTTACAAATGCAGAACAGTAGCTACATGTTGAAGAGTTATGGGTTTATTTTAATGTACATGGAGGAAAAAGTAAATCAACTGTGATTTTCTACTGATTAAGTAGGTAAATTAACTCCACCACCATCAACTGTAAAATTAGAATTGATATATCTATTTATGCACCATTAATAACAGCGTGATAATAGTATACGCTGCGTATAATAACAGAAGAATAATATGTTCAGTTAAGTACTTTTATTTTAGATACTGCTAATTAGGATTTTAAATGCAGGACTTCAAGTAGTGAAGTATTATTATTATGTGTAATACTACACTGCTGAATACTAGAATAACAGCAGTATAACTCCAAACCCAGTCCTAAATGTGCTGTTTCTATTTCAGGTGCGACTGTGAAGCTGGTTCTACGGTCAGCCGTGAAACAGAATGAACTCTGTCCTCAGGAGCTCGGGGTGTGTGTGTGTGTGTGTGTGTGTGTGTGTGTGTGGTGTGTGTGTGTGTGTGTGTGTGTGGTGTGTGGTGTGTCCACATGTGAAACTTCTGCTGCTGCAGCTGGAAGATCACACATCTGTGGAGAAGGTGGTAGAGAAAGAAGACACACATCTGTCTGAGCAGCTGTGAACAGAACAAATCCACTTCCTCGCTCTCTCCCTGTCTCTTGTCTCTCTCTCCCTGTCTCTCTCTCCCTGTCTCTCTCTCTGTCTCTTGTCTCTCTCTCCTTGTCTCTCTATCTCTTGTCTCTCTCTGTCTCTCTCTCCCTGTCTCTCTATCTCTTGTCTCTCTCTGTCTCTCTCTCTCCCTGTCTCTCTGTCTCTCTCTCCCTGTCTCTCTGTCTCTCGTCTCTCTCTCTCCCTGTCTCTCTCCCTGTCTCTCTGTCTCTCGTCTCTCTCTCTCCCTGTCTCTCTGTCCTCTCTCTCTCTCTCCCTGTCTCTCTGTCTCTCGTCTCTCTCTCCCTCCGTCCTCTGTCTCCGTCTCTCTCTCTCCTGTCTCTCTGTCTCTCTCTCTCTCTCTCTCCCTGTCTCTCTGTCTCTGTCTCTGTCTCTCTCTCTCTCTCCTGTCTCTCTGTCTCTCTCTCTCCCTGTCTCTCTGTCTCTGTCTCTCTCTCTCCCTGTCTCTCTGTCTCTTGTCTCTCTCTCCCTGTCTCTCTGTCTCTCGTCTCTCTCTCTCCCTGTCTCTCTGTCTCTCGTCTCTCTCTCTCCCTGTCTCTCTGTCTCTCGTCTCTCTCTCTCCCTGTCTCTCTCTCTCTCTCTCTCTCCTGTCTCTCTCTCTCTCTCCCTGTCTCTCTCTCCCTGTCTCTCTCTCTCTCTCTCCCTGTCTCTCTCTCCCTGTCTCTCTCTCCCTGTCTCTCTCTCTCTCTCTCTTGTCTCTCTATCACCATGTTTTCCACTCGTCCCATGTCGATGGAAATAGGATGCTGACGTTGTTTGCAGATAAAAAGCGAGCACTGGTATTGTCCAGCTGTTAAAACCTCACTGAAGCTGCTCTGACTTCACCCACACGTCCAGACGCTCTGTGTTTTATTTTAAGAATAAAGGTATAAGAGAAATCAAGGTCGACCTCCAGGGTCAAAGTCGAACTCTGCTCCCTGCTCCTACTTCCTCTCTGACTTCATTTTCTCCCTCACTGCTATTTTAAACACATTTTTCCATGCTTGCTTGTCTTTTTGAGGATGTTCTTCTTGTTTTGTCTCCTGTCTATCTTGTCTTTTGTGTCAAGGTGAGATGGTTTTACAGCTCTGCAGCGATGAGTTTCATATCACCTGCACAAACTGCATGTTTCTGTCTTTAAAACTCTTTTTTTTCTTTGGGCTTTGTCACTGCAGGAGCCTGAAAACTAAAGTCAGAGTAATGAAAGACAAACAGCAGCGGCTGGTCGTCGCTGTCGCATCCAAACATCACCCTGCTGTCCAAAACAAATAACTGGAGCTCATGACAAACACACACACGCACACACGCACACACACACACACACACACACACACACACACACACACACACCCTGATGCTTTCTCCCCCACTGTTTCAACTTTAACACTCTTAGTTAAATTCAGATAATGTTTCAAAGTTAAAGAGTAAAAGACACACGAGGGTTAAAGAGGGTTGTTATTAAAAGAAGTGTGTCTGACACTTTCATTGAACTCATGTTTACAGTCACAGCCTGTCATGATGAGGGGGCTGTGAATTCATTACACATACACAGGGAGACGTGAGATGTGTTTTTACCATCAGTGCTTCCTCCGTTCATGCTCTCGGTGCTGGACTGTGACAACGCCGTCCTTCTGGTCCGGCGAAGGGACCGGTTGATGCTGGGACTTCCTACTGGTGTCGAAGTGGACGCCCCATCCCTTCTGGAGAAGATCCCGCTGAAGAAGCGAACCAGGCGCCTCTCACTGGAGCGACCACCTCCTCCCCGCAGGAAGAACCCCCCTCCTGAGCTGTCATTCTCGGCTGCCATTCGAAGCAGGTCGCTGTTGTCCAGCGTCCGGTTTTTCCCGCCTCGTGCCCTCTCCCAGCGGCTCAGCTCAGACATGGAGTCTGTCTTGTTCAGAATGGCGCCCACCTCCAGAGTCCGGCTCTTCTCTCTGGTGGGGTCAGAGAGGCGGGAAGACCGAGACTCAACAGCAGCCTCCGTGTCCTTCTCGCCACCGTCCCGCCCGGTGTCGTGGCTGATGCATCCAGAGCTGCTGTGGTGTTTGTCTTTGGAAAGCGCCCTCAGACGCAGCAGCTCGCCGCCTGTCCAGTGTCTGAAGCTGAAGCTGCGACGTAGCAAACCAGGCGGCTGCTTCAGAGGGGGGGTCTCTGGTGCTGCTTTCCCGTTACTCTTGGAGTGTGGCATCTTCCCATCTTCATTCGGAGGAGGATCAGAGCTCCTCTCCTCCATGCTCTTTGCTTTGAGGAGTCTCATCGTTGTACTCACGCTGCCATTCTCCACAGCAGCACCTGTTTGTGGTGTTTCAGAGCAAATCTCCTCTGTGAGTCTGTGTGAGTCCTCTGCTTCCTGCACTCTGCTCTCCACCTGTGTCTCCTCTTTACTCTGCGGTGACACGTTCTCTGGACTCTCTTTTCCATGCTCTACTAACGGGCTAGTGGCCTTTTCCTTCAGCTCTTTCTGTAAGTGATGATTCCTGGATAGTTTGAGCTGTCCCAGCTCCAGCTGCCCTGTACTGAACGTCCTGAAGTTCCTCATGTGGCTATGCGACGCAGAGAAGTCGTCCGACTCGTCCTCGACCTCTTTCAGCTGCTCCAGCAGGCCGCTCCGCTGGATCTCTACAGAGCCTTCACGCCGGAAGGCGCACACCTTGGGGTTCTCCACACGCTGAGGGCCCGACACACCTCCCTCATCATCCAAACTCTCCCTCTTCACTAGGGTGAGGGAGATCCGGTACACGGTTTTCCTCTGAGGCGTGCCCCTCTCCATCCTGTCAGTGCAGTTACTGTCCAGAAGATACATCCCTGATAAAAAGTCACCTGCACTCAACTCTCTGTAAAGTGTGTCTGGAGTAACTTTAACGTGGCCTCACTGCACTTTATTAAAGTCCAGTGATCTATTAAATCACTAAATGATCCTGTCGTTATTCTCTAGTTTTATTCTAATGTCTTCTCTCGGCAGATTTGGTAAATGGAGTTAAAACCAACAGTAAATCAATTTTGAACATGTTCAGAAGCACCAGTGAAAGCTGGCGTTTCCCTCATCCACATGTGCACAGAGCGCGGACTTTGACGCAGGAAACACATTCGGTTTTCATCCGAGCGGAATGTTAACTGGGAACAAATGCAACAAACAGGCGGAGCGGAGCGTCCTCGGCTCCTCCGGGGCTTCTGCCCGGCACGTAGAAGCTCTTCTGCCCCACAGACACGTCCTTACCACCGGGAGTCCTCCGCCGTGCGTCCCGCTGACAGCTCTGGATCCTGCTCCAGTATCCGCGTCTCCATTACAAACAAAAGCGAGGGGTAAATATTATTCTAGAGCTGCGTCCCGGACGGTGCCAGTGCGTCGTCTCCCATTGTGTGCGCACACCGCCCGCGGCGCAGCCGGTCGAGCTCCTTCACCTCGGAGCGGATTCAGCTGAGATTCAAAGGTTCCTGGGTTTAGAGCCGCGGCCCGGTTCCGTCCTCCTCCCTCTGCTCCTGCTTTGCCCTGAAAGTGACACCAGGCACCGCGGAGCCCCGGTCCCACTCCCTCCCCCGCTGCTCCGTGAGCACACTGCGCTCCACGCACCGACACCGACACCGACCGGCCAGCAGCAGCGTGGGGGGATGGGAAACACGGAGCGGGACGGTGAATAGGAGCCGGACTTTACAACGAGGTGCACCAAAAACACGTTTGTTATTCTCATTACAAAACTACGGCACAATAAACTTAACACATATTTATGTCTCACCGTGGTGTCAGCATGTTCATCCTGCTGGAAATCATAATCTGATCCTTTAATTTTACCCTTTACACACACACACACACACACACACAGTTCACTAATTAGACAGGACTGTAAGCAGAATCCATTTAAATGATTGTAATCATTTAAATGGATTCAAAAGCTTTCAGTCACAGGTTTTATATGTTTCAGTTTACACTTGTACTGAATTAAACCTTCTCTGAAACATAACCTGGCTCAACAGTACATCATGTGTTTCACTACAACATATCCAAACACAGTCCGAGTCTTTAATGTGCATCATGAAATATGCGCTGGACTTAGGTAACAAACAGGTGATTAGTCGACTGGTACAAGGAAATGTACTAATTTGAAAATCCTCCATAAGATGTTGTGATTATATGAGATAAAACATTTTCATCAGAATCATTTAAGACTTTTCAAATCTAGAAATCTAAATTTGGGTCAGCAGGACACCAACAGTTTCATGTCAACAACATCCACAGACTCCACCTCGTGTTTTCCTGCCTGCAGCAGTTTCTATGAGCAGGGTGGAGCCTCCTCCTCCTCCTCCTCCTCCTCCTCCTCTCTGTCTGTCAGACTCTTTAAAGCCTCCCTGTGCAGCCATGGAGGCAGCGGCGATATCATATCTGCAGCTACAAGCAGAGGTGGAAATACCAGCTGCATGACACAGAGCGGTGTTAGGATGCTGAATTTAAAGCCCTGATTAAATGTGAACGTCGCCTGTGACATTTATTTAGAAGAAAGCAAACACATTCATTTAACGCTGGAGCTGAGTGGGCGACTGAATTGTTGATGTAAAAATCTGCTGCAGATTTTCATCAAAGAAACAGAAACACACAGAAAAGTGGCCTCAGGAAACATCCTGCAATCATTTCATGTTCAGCTTGTTCTTATTATCCCAGTATCCTCAAAGTTTTCTATGTTGCACAAATACCTATAGACTTAGCAGGACCCAAAGTGACAAAAGCATCTGCTCACTGTGACACGAACAACTCCTGGGAGCAGTTTGGTGTTAACGTGAACACTCTGCAGCTCCGTCACTGTGTCACAACTTTAAAATAGCTGAGGTGGAGGCAGAAAGCGGCTGTTCGGGTTGTTGTGACGTGACCTGCATCTCTTTGATCATCTCCTAAATGAAAATCTTTCAAGTGAAATCCGGAGTGGAAACTCGTTTTCTCAGCACTTTCTTTCATCTGACTTGTTCCATCTCAGGGGAGCAGGTCGGTGCAGAAGGAGGAGGGGAGATTATCTCCCCCACCCTCTGCCGTCCCCTCCACCTCCATCCCACCAAAACCCGGCCTCTAACGCCTGCTGGATTATTACTAGGATTAATCAAGATTAGAGAAGCAGCCGTCGGCAACTTTCTCCTTTCACCTCACTCATTTTAGACGTGACACACAAACACGCACTGAGGAAATATTTCCCATAACATCATCTTCTCGTCTGCACATTTAATTTGCTCCCACTATCTCTGCTCCTGTGTCGCTCCTGGATGTCTGACACCGAACATCAAAAGAAAACTGCATCAGCTTCACATGAAAGCAGACGGTGTGTGTGTGAAGCTGCCACATGTGCGTTTGTGGAAACACAGCTGGACAGGAATGCTAAGAGAAGCAAGTGTGTGTGTGTGCGGGGGGAAAGACGGCTGTTCTGTCTTCATACAAGGAAACATCACACGAGGATACGAGGATGTGGGAGGCTGAAGCAAACTGGAGATGGTAAATTACACGCCAACGCAGGCTGCTCCAGCGCATCATCAAACGCACCTCTTCAGCGTTTCATCCGGTGTGAATCGTCCTCTTATCGAGTCGATGCTCGCGCTCAAAGCTGTGTGATAATGTGTGTGATGCTGCGACAGCTGAAGACTTTCTGTCGCTGCAGAGATCTGTCAGGATGTGCAGGGAGGTTACGAGTAGAACCGGCATCATGTGGGAGGGTTTCTCCACTTCCAATCTGCACTCTGACATATAAAAAACTAAGTAAAATATATAAAACTAAGTAAAATATATAAAACTAAGTAAAATATATAAAACTAAGTAAAATATAAAAAACTAAGTAAAATATAAAAAACTAAGTAATAAACAGTAAAATTATATTTTAATATAATATGAGCATTAACGGTAAAGTCTACTTTTCCTTGTTTACAGAGACTCCTCCCTAATTTCAGCTGATGGTTTTTGCTTCACTTAGCCCAGATGAAGCACAGGGGGGTGGGGGTGTAAACAGAGGACCACCTGTCCTCCACAAACTGGGGCCTCAGATAAATGACAGGGGAAAATCCTACTGAAGTTATCTGCAGTAAAGAGAACGTACAGTTTGTGTTTTAGTTCATCAGGGGCACTAAGATGAACTGATGATAATTAGAAGAAGAGTTCGAATCGGTGTGAAGCAGATCACAGACTTTACTGAATCTTTGCAGATACTTGGTTCTGAGCAGCACTAAGCATCATTAGCTTCGTCCTTCTCAGCACGGAGTCTGACGGGAGCTGTGAGATCTGCCCGAGGCCTCCTTTTGTCTACATGTCCTGAAAAACCAGCTTCAGTTACTGATGAAGTCAGCGACACAAAATAAAATGCAACACAATCTGGTCGGAGGCATCATTTAGTGGTGGAGGAAACATTTCTGCTGAGAGGTTTTAAAAGTCAACACAGCAAAAGAGCACGCCGCAGTTTCTCCCGGCTCCCTTTTCTCTATCTCCTTCTCTGACTGTCAGGCTGTAATTGTGGCGAAACCTCCGACTGAGCCCAAGTCAAATAAAAATGTAAACTTTCGTTCCTGACTGCCTGGATCATCCCCTGTGAACGACATGTTTGCAGACACAAATAGAACAACGCCGGTTGGTTTTAGGCATTTTGACAAAGGCAGAAATGTGAATTCAGTTTTTTTATATGGACAAAAAGGTAAAGGTTATTTTACTTTGAGTTTAAGCTTCCAGCGTGCACTCCAATATTCACCTTATCTCCTAATGCTGTCCCGGAGGAAGCATAAAGTTTGAATCAAAGTGAAGCAAATTGAACAAGCGCAGAGGTCTGCAGGGTTTTAATCCGTCCACAGGTCTCTGGAGACACTAAAGTCCTTATCAGGACTTGCAGCCTACAGCCGCCTTCGCCCCCCCTTATACACCCTGGAGTGAATGTGGACCAACACATCAGCTCCAGAAAGAGGAGGTCACTGTGATGTTGTTTTTAGGAAAACAGAAAGCAGCTGGAAATTTGAAATGGGGATTGCTGGACCCACAAGGGTTAACCAGGGTCAACGACAGCAGGCAGGAGGGAACGTCATGAAAAACAGTAAAAATATAGATACATACAACAAGGAGGCTGCTAAATGGAATATTTGATCTTCAAAATCAGGTTTTTAACAAGTCTGTGTTTAAAACAACCTGGATTTATTGTAATTCGAGAACTGCAGACGTAGTAGAAAGCTGCATATGGTCCTTTAAAACTCAAATCAGATCTTATAAATAGTCCTTAAAGCTCATTTCTGTATACGCTGTGAAGTTCTTCATGTAACCACAGCATCAGACACAGTAATAGTTCCAAACCAGACTCCTAACAACATACTACGATAACATACGTTCACATTCCTGCTGGCTGACACCTCTCTTCGCCTTCTCCTCCTCATCATCCATCTGCTGTCTCTATCATATGAAATACGTCTGCACATGGCAGCAGTTCTGCAGACAGACCTGAACTGTGTGTGAGACCTGCGCTGGCTCTTGTTGCTGCTCTCAGACACTGTGGTGGGCGCTGAGGACCAGTCTACAGCAGCACATAGATGTATAATAAGAACTGGATACTGGATCAAAACATGGAGGCATTCATCTCTACAAACTTTGCTCGGATTCCAGAGTTAACATGGACCCAGATGATCCTCACATCATCCTGTTCCTGCTCGGGTGGCTCCTCTCACCGCTCCACATATATGAACTGTTTCTATAGCTGCTCCCTTCCCATAGATTATCTGTTAGATGAATGTTTTTGGATCTGAGTGTGTCCCCTAATCCACAGAGAAGTCACAACAACACAGTTTAGCCCCTGATCAGAGTCTTAAACGTCACCTCCAGTGAAGAGACAACAGACGGGTACAGACATGAGGAGTCCTCGAAACCAACTACAGAATTAACTCCATCAAATTCATTTTACAACGTAAAGATATTTATTTATCATTTTTTTCTCCTGAGATCCTGAAGTTATGTAAAGCTTGATGTGAGGTCATATAGCAGACATGTTTTAATATTAATAAAAATAAAACTTCAGTGTCAAAAGATATTAACGAATAATAATAAAAACATGATTTCACTGATTTTTAATTAGAGACAAAAACACACATCAGCATGTTGTTATTGTCTCTATTTGATGTCAAATGTCTTGTTATCTACTCCCTCACCTGGGGGGGGGATTTGATTCCTGATTTGTTGTTATATCAACATGTCGGCTGAAGGAAATTAACTGTACACAGTAAAAGACACACACACTTTGTCACGATCACAACAGGTTAAATAGAAACAAGGTGTCGCTGTGACAGTCGGCAATACGCAGCAGGGAGCATCATCAAACACACACACACACACACACACACCCTCATCTTCCTCCTCCTGCAGGAGTTCAGCTTTTCTCTGCATCAAAGAACGAGAGAGTAGCGGCAAGAGGTACGACTCCCTCTCCTCCACCTCCTCCACCTCCCTCACCCCCCCGAGACAGAGAAAATGGGTCAGTTAGAAAGGGAGGAGGGAGGGGGTGAAGCAGAGGGAGGCCCCCTGCTGGCATCAGGAGGAGGCAGGTCCACACACACTAAAGGGAAGAGAGGCAGAGCTCACACACACAGACCTGAACAGACAAAGGTTTAAGACAAGTGGAGAATACAAAACAGCCTCAGGAACAAAACACACCTGCACAAAAAAACAAATGCTCCCAATTAGAAAAGGCTGATTACTGAAGACATGTTTTTAAAGCCAATCACTTTAACATGTGTAAAAACACTGACGTGATGCTTCAGTTTAGCTCAGCAGGTGGAGCAGGTGGAGGAGAAAGGTGTTTCTGTTCTTACCTGTGATGAGAGATGGTCGACAGGTGAACAGCAGCAGGACATGAGGACAGAAAGAGAGAAGACGGTAAGAGCAGGTTTATTACAGAACACAGGGTTTATTCAAATTGTTAATTTAAACAAAGCGTTTATTAAGGTGTCATCTGTATGGCACTAAGCTGTAAAACACCCCCAGAGGAACCACAACATGATTCATGATTTTCTGCAGATCGGTGGCTCCATCTTTACCTGGAGACGACTCCTGGTTTAGCTGCTGTTGTTGACAGATTAGATTAGATTCAACTTTAGTGCAGACAAAGTAAATGAAATCTGTAATCACAGCGTATAGGCGCATTAGAGAATATATAGAAATGTGCAATAAGATCTGATTTCTTTGCACATTTTTAGAACATATTCAGTTATTCTGTGATTTCCTGATGTTTTACCAGAGCTGGATACCAAACCACAGGTCTTAATAACCCAGTAATGTTTCTATGTTTTATTCTTTTCGGTTTATTCAAATATGAAAATAAGAATACTGATCACTGGTTCAGGTGGATGAGCATAAACAGACCAGATCAGAGTCACATTTTGATGATGAGAGACACCTAATATGTTGCTCTGAGCTACAGTAACTCAGGAGGACCAAGCCTTCATTGTGCTCAGTCACTTCCTCGAGGACGTGTTTTTGTTCCCAACAGGAACCAGAGTCCACACAGTGACTGCATTTGCACGCACCTGGGTACCTAACAGTCAGGACACAAGCGTGCACACAGTGAAGGAAGTGGAGCGGTAATGTCGACGTGTATTTAAATAAGACTCTGTTGGAGGTGTTGTTGGTGTGTGTGCAGTCGTCTTCTATGAAGAAGAATGAACGAGGTAAAAATGAGAAGAAGCTAAAGACCTGCCCTGCCCCACCCCGCGTTCCAGACGCCGGTCTGTTGCCATGGAGACCGGCACGGCTGGCCTGGCACTTGATGGGTCTGAATGTGTGAGAGATGGGAGGGAGGGGGCGAAACGGAGATGAGCACCAAACCACCACAAAACTCCCCACGAGGACTAGGCGAGACAGAGGAGCCGGGGCATTTCACCAGTGCTGGACGAAGTGCGAGGTGACGTCACTGAGCGTGTGCAAAGAGAGCATCTACTCGTGAAGAGCATTTACATCAGCAGCTCCAGAGCATCATCAGAAACAGAGAGAATCAGCAACTGCACTGATGTTCAGTCGGCTGCAGCTTTACACGACCGCGGAGAAATCAGAAAACTCTTAGAAACATCTTGGTCTGATGTATTTGTGAGTTTCCACCTGCTCCGATTCCTCCTCCTACCTCTGTGCTTTGGGATTTGTCTAAGTGTTGTTGTCACTCAGCTCCCAGCTGTCCTCGTCATCCTTATCCACTCTTCCTGCACCACCTCCTCCTCTGCACTTCCTGTGCCCGGACCAATCGTCCGTCTTGTTCTAACGCAGCGTTACGTGAGCTCCATCTGCAGCCGAGCATCTGCTTCCTATTGTAGCCAGGGATTAAAACTACAACCGTGTGTGGTTCTTCATTTCTGCGTATTGTGTGTGTTAGCTGGAGTCTAGTCTGATCTCTTCAGGGATTTGGGGCATCAGCTGCCTCCTCTCCCTCGTCACACCCTAAAGGTGTGTGGGTTGTTGTGATGTTTTGTTTGTTTTCAGAAATGTATGAATTCAAAATGAGACAGAAGAAAAACCTGCAGATGATCAGAAATGTTTAAAGTCCAGGTCAAACAGTTTAAAGTGATGATTTACATATGATTTCGATTTTTGAGCCTGTCTTTATTTCTTTTTGCTGCTTTCTGATCAGTAATTAAAATAAACGTCTGATAAATGTGTTCATGAATCATGTTATTTAGAATAAAGTCATTATGCAGAAGAAATCTTATATTAATTAGCAGATTTAGATTTTCAAGTCAGTTTCAAGTGCTGTCAAACACCGGGCATCAACACAACACATGTGCACGTATGAACATGTACACGTCAGTAACACATGCCCCAGAGACATGATTAGAGCAGAAAGGGGGCAGCGTTAATTATTCACAAGACGAGAAGAGTCCACGGGGATTATTTCCCACCTACCATTAAAACTGGAGTTTAACAACTATGATCCTGCCAGATTAACAACAGACACGTTGGCCAACTTAGCAACTGTGAAGGCAATGTTGCCACAACAGTGAGTTGTCCTCTGTGAGTCGTCTCATTCTGTCTTTATCCTCGGTGTGACTGCACTTTTACAGAGATGGACACATGCTGCTCTGTTATTCAGGCACGCTGTGACTGGTCCTTTATATTTGCTATAATAATAAAAATACTATATGTACATATTGTATACCGTATATATTGTTGCCTCTGATTAATCTATTCCCTCTTTTATAGAAGCTGGTACTGACAAACTAGAACAGCTGAGCTTCTGAATACAAACCAAAGCTCTGTATTTAACAAATGTGGTGTAAACTTGTGAATAGAGAAGCTTATCTACATAAAATTTAATCTAAAACATGCAAAACTATGAAATGAGTCTAACGATTAGATAAAAATAAGACACAATCACACACACGCCACAACATAAATGTATTACAGTGCAGAGTAAATGTACTAACAACACTGTTCTGTGCTCTGAAGAATCAAACCAGCTACAACATAAACACACAGAGAAAATTCCCATCATTCCTCCAGCACTGGACAAACAACACAGATCACTGCTGCCCCCTGCTGTGCAGCATCGAGCCGTGCACAGCATCGACCTGACAACACTGCCCGAGTACTTTTACTTTTACTTTTATCTCACGTTTCCTTAGGTAGGACTCGGAATACAGAACTGGTTCTTGTAATGGAACACATCAGTAGTTTTACTTCTGTAAAGTATCTAAATACTCATCATGCATCGTGTTTGTTCCCTAGAGCGCACAAAGGTCCAGTTGTTGTGTGAAACTGTCCCTTCATGATGTTCCCCACTCGAGGCACAAAACATCTTTGTTCCATTATCAAAGACACACTTGGAAACTGGAGTCATCGTGGAGTTTAACCCCTTCAGGTAGCACAAACACAAAAGTGTGCAGAAAGCTAGAAAACAAAGAGCCATTGTGAACTGAAGCACTAATTAAATTACCACCAGAGGAGGGAAACCACCAGGGAGATCTGTTTTAGATAAAAACAATAAAATAAAATAAAATAAAACAAGGCTGTTCAGCTCTCTGAGTTCAAACTACAGCTCTGTTCTTTTAGAAATGTCTGTGATTCAAACTCGACTTGAGGCTACAAAGACCTCTGAGTGGACGGGAGGAAAATTTAACCTGACAACTGTGATGCAAAATAGTCCCAAATATCAGCGGAGAAGACGGAGCGTGAAATCTGTTTTGAAGGGAACCAGCAGAGGGCACTGCTGACTGAGAGAAACAAGTCCCGTCTTCACTGTGAAGGAGCTTTTATAGAAATCTGACAAACAACTGAGAAAAATCCAAATATTTAAAAATCACTGTGAGAAAAGAAATGCTACAGATTTCAACAACTAGAAAAATCATCAACAAAGATAATCTACAGCAGAAGTTCCTATTTTAATGTTTTTATTTATAAGGAAAAACCTTTTAAAGAGAGTTTTAACCACTGAAGGCAGCAGTAAAAAACAGACATGATAAAACAGGAGACTGATAAGAAAACATCCCAATAAAATCATGAAAATCTCTATAAATCATTTAAAAGACGTTGTTAGAGAAACAATCCATCACTGATTCTACTACACTACAAAGCATCTGCAGTCAAATCTGCAGAAACATACAGTATGTGCCTAAAAAAGTACTTGAATACAAAGTGCTCTAAAATATACTTCAACTACAAAAGTAGTACTCTTCTAGTTTAACTACTCCTCTGAGAAAGTGATTTCTCTGGACATAAATCAACGGAGTTACTGATAAATACAAAGTGTTTTATTCATTTACATTTTCATTCATTTACCTGGATCTAGATTTGTTCCACATGTGCCTCATAAATAAGATTCAGACATTAAGTACTGTTATAATACTTAAGTACTACAATAAGTAAAAGTACTCATAATGCAGAATGATTATAAACAGGTAATCATCACTAATGTGGTGATCCATTATAATAAATATGCATTTATTATATATTCATGAATAAGACTTCAGCTACTTTACTCCAATACTATATATTATTAAACACTAAAGATTTAAAGACTGTATGTCATCTACGAGCCTCAAACTCAGATCAGATGCAAAAAAACCTCCACAGACAGATCTAATTTACAGAACAGGTTTTGATACAATAATACACCAGATACACAAAGAATCCAAAACGCACTCACATCCCGACAGTAAAGAAGGAGGTATACCATTAAACATTTGGTGCCTGGGTTTAAAAAAATTAGTGTATTAACAAAACAAGTTGCCAAACTTCTGTCAGTCTACTAATCGACTGATCAAGTGCACTGGAGCTGATAGGTGGATGTTACTGCGTCGCCCTGCAGAGGGAGCGGGTACTCAACCCTACAGTGTGAATTAGTGGGTCAGATTCCACTGTGCTGGTTAATTTTTAAAAATGCTTCTACTCCAGTGCTGCTGGGCAGGGACAGGCTCGGTGGATTCAGCCTGAGAGACGGTGATGGAGTGTTGGAAAAAGGAAAAAGTCAGGTTTCTTCTCAAACATCATCAACGGGGACATGTTTGCAACTCGGGTTCTAAATTGGCCTTTTTCAGAAACACACCTGCTTTCCTACATATCCCAGAATGCAATTCACCAACCTAAATAATACTGCGTTCTTCTCATGATGCCAGTTTTCAGACAAATTAGATTATGCGTCTGTCTGTGTGTTAAAACAGCAGAATTTCAATGGAGGTTTTGAACAGTTACAGTGCAGCAACACAAAGCTCACAATAGCCCAATATAATGTGGACTAGAATAATGAATAATTATTTATCATTAGACTACCAAATAGAGAAAGAGACAAGGTTTTTGTGCAGCTGCTGTTGAGTTTTAAAGTGGAAGTTTCCTTTAAAGGAAGCTGATACAATAGGGGTAATTGTAAAAACAACAGAGGTAAACATGAAGAACAAGCAGGAGCAGGACGAGGCCTGTTCTGTTGTTCTGAATCATATGTGACTGAGAAAAGAACAAAAGCAAGTACATCTAAATATATAGTACAACACACACACACACAGAGCCCAGAGAAATAAATGCAAATGCAGGGAGACAGATACAGAATCACAGTCACAGCCGTGAGCCAAACACACCGACATGCAGCAGGAACACACACACACAGAAACACAAAAACACTTTTAAATATGAAAGGGCACACTCACTCACACACACTCACACACACTCACACACACACACACACACACACACACACACACACACACACACACACACACACACACACACACACACACACACACACACACACACACACACACACACACAGCCAGCAGCCTCAGAAACACTGATTTAGATGCACAAACATGCAGAGAGAGCAGGAGGCCGACTGATTGATCATGTCTTCAGATAGCAGTAATTCAGAGCAGCATGTTACCATGTCACATGTGGAGAAGTTAAGACAAATGGTTTAATCACATTTGGTTGAAATGTAAAAATACAGTACAAATAAAAACTGTGCTTTTTATTCCCAGCTTCTGTGTCGACAGGATCAGGTTGTGTGTGGGTGTGTTTCGACGTACAGTAGCTTCCAGAGACACTGAGACCAGGCTGGTTTATGATTCCTCTCCATCCCCAGAGAGTTCATCTCTGGGAGGAGAGTGTGTGTGACCTTGACATGAAGATATATCACTGCAACACACACACACACACACACACACACACACAGCCATAGCTCTCTGTTAGTGTGTGGACTGGGGCAGCGCACAGCATCTCAGGGATCCATAAAATGGGACAGCACTGCACCAAAAACTGGATTAAATGCCAAACACGTCCTTATATCATAAATAACGTTAGTGTTGGAAGAGATATTTTCTTTTCCCACACAGGAAACTGTCATTTTATGAATGACTAGCAACATTTAGGGCACATTTAAATGATTTTTATAAATTACTACTAACTTCAAGACTTAGAGTAAAACACAAAGAAATCTTGCTGTGTGTAATGAAAGAAGAAAGAAGAAAGAGAGAGATATTTCCAACAGTGTTCACCACCCTTAAAATAGCTCAGAAGAATCGACGTTCTGTGCGGCCGAGACGTTTGGGGCCACTAATTCTACTTCCTCACTGATACTGAGGTCAGTCAAGATCTTGATAAAATCAAACAACTACTAATGCTATTTACGGACAGTATTTTCTTTCTGCAGCAGCCGTCTCTACGTGGCGGGACCGACCATTATCGAGAGGTTCATAGGAAACAATGCAGCATAAAATGCAGTATTACTGTCTGTAATGTGATCTCAACCACTGTTTACTGGTCAGTCCCCTATAGCTCTGGGACAGCCGGATCATGTCTTATCGTCGTGTAGTTAGAGGAATCAGCTTTCTGCAAGAGCATTTTTATAATCGCGTCCTAGTGCTGCCCTGCACCACCACACCATCACATCCGCTCAGATATAATTGGAGGTGTATATTTTAACTATTTAGCTATTATAAGAAATGTTCAATGATAAATAGATGATAAAAAAAATGTTTTAATTGAGTCAAAGTCACAAAATATAAAAACAATACAGTTGAAAAATGACATTTTAATGAATTTGGCACTTCAGTTCTACTTTCCCAGTATGAATTGTAATATCCAGATAAAGACAATATGCAGTCACTGTCAAAGCTTTTACTGACTCATGCAGAGGTTCTCTAAGTGTTTTTTGCATAGTGCTCGTATTATTTCTTACAGGTTGACATATTCTTTCTTACCACGGTTCATGGTTTCCAGCAGTCTCTAAAATGCGTCACCCAAACACCTCGACGATAAATGTCTAATATGAAGACAATATCTTGTGTTAATATCACAAGATCTCGTCACACCCCAAACTGTAAAACGTCAGCAGATGCTGTTTGCACTATAACGCTGTTAAGCATGTGTGCACAGGCACGCGACAATTTGTGACACAGAAACATTTAGCTAAACTAATAACTGTACAAAATTATACCACTGCACAGCATGTTGGGTAAGTTGGTTACCAGCTGGGAGAGGTGAGGCTGGTTCTACAGTAAACAGATGGGGATGAGAAAGTAAGAGGGAAGAATGTGCTCTTTGTTTTTTAGTTTAAAAAAATCTGAAGTCTGACAAAATGACACCAAACTGTATCAGCTGGGCAGAAAGGATGTGTTGGAATAACAAGCTCAGCTTCAATCAGGTCAGAAACATTAAAGATTGAAACTTAAATCCATTTGTTTTGTTATTCTCTTACTTTTAGAAATAGTTCAGCACTGCGAGTCGTTGAGGTACTTACTAATAGTTCAGAACGTAAGTATTCCTCCATCTTTCTACCATTTACTTACCGACTGACATCAGTACTATTTTACATGTCTGGCTGGGAACAAACTTTCAGCTACACAGTAAAAGTAGTGTGCATTAGTTTTATTAAATCAACATAATAAATAAATAAAAACAAGTGCATTTTTGTTCTTGCTTTCCTTTGTGCAAAATTAAATTTGCATGAAAGTGAAATGTGCACTAATACAGTAGCCTGTGTTTGATGTCACTCACGTTTGTCTGTAAGTAGGTTATGTCATGTGTCTGTCATCAATTTAAAAACAATAAAAGCAAACTACTCGTTCTAAGCTGAGTTATTCTTACATTTCCGTCACACTGACAGGTAGATCAGTCCCTGTAATGCAGCTGCAAGTGGTGATGTTTTATGATCAGTGCCTCCAACCATGAATATTTTATGTCTTACGCTGTTACTGTGCTCAGCAACAGCAGAAGAGTCTCACAGTGCAGCTCAAAGGTGCCAGTCTGGAGTCCTGAAGTCGCCCTGCTTGTTTGTGTTGACAGTTCATGGAAAGTGACAGTGATCATTTAGATTATGTGAATTATTTACGATGGAGGATTTGCAGTTCCTCCAGTTCTGTGTGATTTGCTGTCAACTGTTTTCCCTCTTGTCTCTTAGAGGAATCTGGGGCTTCCCACACATGCTACATTTCACAGAAGTCTTATTTTCCTCCCAGACTGCTTTGTTGTTAGAGGATCAGCTTTCCCCTCCTTCCCTTGCTCCCTCTTGTCCAATGCCTCTGCCTTTCATTTCATGTCTACTACAGTCATTCTATTCTATCCTCCTTTTTCCTCTTAATTTATTTCCTCCTCTCGTTGTCCTGTCCTCACTCCTCCCATGTGTCCTCCTCATTCGTCAGTTTAATCCTTTTCCTCCCTCATCTTCTCTCTCTTCATGTCAGCGATTCTCTGCTCCATCCACTCCACAACAAAAATAAAGCCTCCTATAGCGTGACAAAGACACCATGAAACTTCCATCTATCCATCACCAAACTCCTTTTACATTTCACTGAATTTAAGGCAAGAACAGTTTTGAAATGAGGCAAAACTGAAATGGATGAGATGAATTTTTGTGCAACAGTAGGAATCTATTTGTTTACTATGTGTATTAAATCACGTCTTTCTTGTATAGAGTCTGTACAACCGGATTCTTCAGCTGAAACGTTTGTGGGGAGCAATTCTGACGCAGTGGGAGTTTCTGCTGAAACACTGCAAATCCATAAAAGACTGACAGACACACACTGTGCAGCTTTTAGGGTGACTCATCGCAAAGTCACACAGGAGTGGGATGAAAAGAGAGGGGAGGAGAGGAGAGGAGAGGAGAGGAGAGGAGAGAGAGAGGAGAGAGGAGAGAGGAGAGGAGAGGAGAGGAGAGGGGAGAGAGGAGAGGGAGGGGAGGAGGGGAGGAGGAGAGGAGAGGAGAGGAGAGAGAGAGAGGAGAGAGGAGGGAGAGAGAGGAGAGGACGAGGAGGGAGCGAGGAGAGGAGGAGAGAGGAGCGGAGAGGAGAGAGAGGAGGAGGAGGGAGAGGAGGGAGAGAGAGAGGAGAGAGGGAGGAGAGGGGGAAGAGGAGAGGAGAGAGAGGAGGAGAGGAGGGAGAGGAGAGGAGAGAGGAGAGGAGCGGAGAGGAGGAGGAGAGGAGAGGAGAGGAGAGGAGAGGAGAGGAGAGGAGGAGGAGAGAGGAGAGGGAGGAGAGGAGAGGGGAGAGGGGGGGGAGAGAGGAGGAGAGGAGGAGGAGGGAGAGGAGGGGGAGGAGGAGAGAGGAGAGGGAGGGAGAGGAGAGGAGAGAGGAGAGGGAAGAGGAGGAGAGGAGAGGAGAGGAGAGGCGGAGAGAGGAGAGGAGGAGAGAGGAGAGGAGAGAGAGAGGGGCGAGGAGAGATGAGAGAGAGAGGAGAGGAGGAGAGAGGCGAGGAGAGAGAGGAGCGGGAGGGCGGAGAGAGACGAGGGAGAGGGAGAGAGGAGAGGGAGCGAGAGAGAGGGGAGCGGACGAGGGCGGAGCGAGGAGAGGAGCTGAGAGGCGAGGAGAGCTGAGAGCGGGGGAGAGCGCGGAGAGGAGAGGAGGGAAGAGGAGAGGAGAGGAGGGAGAGAGAGGGAAAAGCGGAGAGGAAGAAGGAGACGAGGCAGCCCAAGCCACTAGAGACGGTGGAAACCTTCCCAGCAAAAGAACAAAAATAAGGACAGGGACAGATGAATCTCTCTCTCTGTTCTCATCAAAGCATGTTGGACTCGATCGCCCTGCAGCTCTGTGATGACTCACATCACAGAGAAGGGGGGGGGGTTAGTCCCAACACAAACACATTATAATCAGTCCACAGTCTCCTAAAGTCACAGGAAAAGGGGTCAAAGGTCACAAATGTTAAAATCTACATTCTTTCTTACACATTACCCAGCATGCAAAGCATAACATAAATGAAGACAACAGCCTCTGAACGACCTCGTCACAAACAAACCTGATTTCTGCACAAAACCCCCCCCCGATGTTCCCTGTTCACAAACTCAGTAGTTTACAAACGTCAATGTCTGGAAATGCTCGTAGGTCGTTTCACTGCAGCGTCCAAACCTTAAATCATACATACAGGCGATGCATTTAATGTCAATCAGGTAAGAACTGATCTGTTTAAATAATCAGTGTCAAGGTTCACAAAGTGTTTCAACTGTGGGACAAGTTCTCAAAGACAATCGACTACTGTCACCACCAGCATCACAGGAGGCTGTTGAAACATGTCCATGATACAAAATCCAGTCCTGCTGCTACAAGGGAGTCAAACCTGCCCCCTCCAGACCAGGAAAACAGTAAGATTAATCACAAAAAAGTCAACATTTCATCACACAAACCTGACATGTGTGTCTTACACAATCTGAAGTGCTGCACCCGTTACTGCACTACATTTACCAACAGGTGACTTTACTAAGATTGCATCAATAATTCTACCTCAAAAAGGTCATTAGCATCTGGTATAAGTCACAAAGGACAATTTACTGCAGAACATATACTATGAGTAATAAAAATAATACTCCTTAATGCTTGCTCAAAAAGGATTTCATGATTTTGTTTTACTAAGACTGTGAATACATCTTATATCCAATACTTTGTATGAGGGGTTACAGTCGGGGAGGAGTACCAGCTTTGGAGCACTGAGTGATTCATCTTGAACAATATAGAGGATCTTTGTGTTGACCTGGGTCTGATTGGAGATGAGAGCGGCCTGCAGGAGGCAGATGGTACCACACTGCTCCATCCAGAGCTAGATCACTTCCTCTGGGCTTAATTATGATGCAGCCGACCCCGAGCCATGACAACACACACACACACACACACACACACACACACACACACACACACACACACACACACACACACACACACACACACACACACACACACACACACACACACACACACACACAAAGTGTGTAAAAGAGGTGGAATCCAAACAAGGAGGAGGTGGGGTAATTAAGGTAATGCTGAAACATAAACTGATTATGTATTTTTGTGTAAACAGTGTAAAGCTGTTCCAGCTACAACTGCGTTTAGATCAGAAGCATGAAAATGACTTTTGTGTGTGTGTGTGTTTGATTTTGGTCTAAACAGCTTACAGCATTAACAGTGTCCCTGTGCCAGGGGGTCCTGTCCGGCCGCCAAAAACCGGGGCCCTCTGATCCCACAGGGGTCAGTGCTCCACTCCAACTACAACTGAGGCAGATTAATAATCCCTTACTTAAAATGAAGCGATTTATGTGGCTCGTCGGTGAACACGCGGCCTCTGAATGAGATACTGACACACTGCATTCTACTGTTATTCAGCCTTTCACGCACATAGACACAAAACATTTGACTTGAAGCATCACAATATGCTTCAGGTTGCGAGCTGACACCCGGGCAGTGTAGACTGATAAAAAAAGAAGCGTACTGGTTGTGTAACAAGCGCAAATCAAAAAAGCACCTGACATGCTTTCGGTGTAGACAGCACAAATAGAGAATTTCAGGTGTACTGGTACCAACTACCAGATTTTTGGTACAGTCGTGTTCCTATATTAGACACAGTGCATGTTAACACTTTATTCTGAACACTGCTCATCATGTGTGCGGCTGTCTTCACAATTTAAGATACATTAGTTAGTCTGTATAATAAAAGTCAAGGGAAACAGCTGAAAGTCAAGCTGCAGCACTGATGAACAGTACGTCCGGACCTTGGTACATAAAGTCATTTATGTCCGCTGTGGTACTCGGTGGTAGTAAACGAACTCTCTGCTTCGACTCCTGCTGGAATCTAAACGCTCTTGGTTGTGTGAACAACCTGTAAACCAACAACATGAAAACAATCATGTAATGTAATCATGTAAGGTCATCCATGATTAGGTTAAGTCATAAATAATGGAACACTGAATAACAGTGTCCTGATGTAATGTTATTGATCCCTGTCGGGACACTTACTTGTCCTCCACCACAGAGAGGTCAGGGGTCATCCACAGAGCATCGTCAGCAGGTTGTATGTTTGACATTAAATAAGACTAAAGACAGGTGAACACAGAGGTTGTTCGTGTGAGAAGCAGAACCAGACCCGCCAAACTGGATCCAGCTGTTTCCCAGCTATTATAAGAAGCAGAATGTTAGTTTACTCCATCTATATGAAGGCAGAGAGCAGAGCTGCGTCACTCAGGGCAGGAGCTGACACAAAAAACTGCAAGGACAGGACATCCTCCTGCCAGATGGTGACCTAAAACAAAGACACGATCTGAAGACACTAAAGGGGGAATTGATTTTCTGAATGAAGGACAGATGGGGAAGGGTGCTGCCTGTTGACCCTATAAAATCACTTTCTGTCAGTTTATGGCCCCAGCATGGCTGCCGAAGGAGCCGACTGTCCTTATGAACTTTTAGCAGTGACCCGTACATTTACGGCTGTGTCCACGTTTGAAACTTCACTTCACTTCACCAAGACTTGCACAGCTCTTAATGTGGTTTGTTTATACAACACAGAGAAAGTTAGTTGCATTTCAGAACCATATGGTTTGTGTCAGTCACTAACTCACTTTCACAATGCTCTTTTGCTTCACGTGACTTCATGTTTACTAGGTGGAGTTAATTATTATATTTTACTCATTGTTCATTATTTTCTCTATTAAATGATTATTTGTTTGATCTAAATTGTTGAACATGACTTCTAATGTCTTGTTTGGTCCAACCAACACTCCTACAAGCCAAAGATATTTAGTTTACAATCACAGAATACTATGGTAACCAGAAAATATCGACTTTACAGAAACTGAAACAAAGGGAAATCTGATTTGAGGGACAAGACGTTCATGAAGACAGGACCTAGTCTAATTAGGCTGGTGGTGAAGTCAAATTAATTAGGCAATAAATCATTTATCGGTGAAGGAGCCAAGGCCTGGTGGGGCTGCTGAGCATCTGCTGCATGCCTCAAAAACATGCAGGACAAATGGAGCTCAGAAAAATAAACTATCAGACCGAGACTCTTCGTGCAGGTCTGCCTCTGTCCTCTGAGACCTCCGGGGCACCACGCCTTACGAATGCAATCGATCGAGCAGGAAGTGGATTCACCCACCTCGGGGAGCTGGGGAGAGATGGATCATTGCCAGATCTTTAGCCTCAGTAACACAATCTCCTCTGCATTTATTGAGCTTTACTGTGTTTTACCTCTGTCTTTAATGTTAGAGGTTTATTATGTAGGTAGCCCTGTTTCAAAGGTTCACTCTGCCACATGCCAACAATAAAATTGTGTGAGCATTGTTAAGAAGCAGGCAGGAAGCCAGTGAACCAGCAGCCTATTTTTATACCTGCATTATATTGGCGTTGCACTCGACTCCTATTGTTTTGGTCAGGTCAGTGTCTGGAGCTTCCCCTCATGTTAAAAGAGGCAAGGGAAAAAAGGAAGAGGCCTTCTGCAGCTGGAAAGAACAGCTGCTGAGAGGCTCACACAGATCCAAGTGTCTGCTTCCGGATCAAGGACGTATAGAAAACTCAGGTTCATCTGATTTGGAAACTACAGCATGATGATGGTGACATGGACAGTGCTGCTAAAGTACAGTCACCAGTGAAGCCATCAACAGATGGAGTAAGACTCCGTCCTGAAAAACAGAGGTTTTATTTTTTCTGTGGGACAAGAACAGATATTAAAATTTCCATCACAGCTGAACTATCATCTTCTGCAGGAACTTTATTATTAGGCACAAATCAGTTTTTTAGTGAAGTACTTGAGGTACTTGTATTTAACTTGTGTACTTCTAGCAGACTCCCTATGGACTACACAGAACTTCCTCTCTCACAGCTGGGGTCTCTCGAGGTCCTGTCTCTGGTTTTATATATCTGATAAACAGATGTGATTTCATTGTTATCTGTTGTGGAGAGTTATTGAGATAAATCAGTTTGTGGTTGTGATGTGTTTCTGTCTGTAAGAAACAAAGACAACACGCAGAGTTTTATCTTAAACAGAACTGAAACTGAAGGTGCGACCGAGCCAGACAATAAGTGTACAAGTCAATTCAGAATTTGGAGCTTTTTAAATCTGAACCTGCAACAAACAATTCAACTGTATTATTTCTGAATTAATCAGTTGATTGGTCTCAGAGTTAATGAATTAGTTGTGTAGTCAAGTTCAACTTTTATCACTTTTGTTTAAAGAAGTACTCAAACAATTATTGAGGTATAATAGAAGCTGCTGAATGTTTTTCAGGTGAACTGACTTTAATGACTTGATCAGATCAGAATCTGGGTAATTACAACTTCTCATCTACTTCCTGGTGTCCACAATAATCACCTGAAGATACGGTTGATTCAGAATTGATGGTTATATTATGTTATTTTTTCCAGTTTTAGCCCCAGAGTTTATTTGTCTTATGTTTGTTTTCACTTTCTACCCACTAATCTGACACTGATCTGTGAATGTCTGCATGTAACAACCCTGACATACACAAAACAAAAAGCATACCTTCAAATATAATAAATATCAGATTAACATGAACATCTGAAGTTAATATACAAGAACACAAAGAACAAAATCGGCAACTGATTCATATTCTTGTTCTGGTTTGTATGAGTTGTGTTTGTTCTGTACTTTTTGTCAAAAAATGACACAAAACAAGCTGATAACTTCAAGCACAAAGATATTGACAGGTAGACAGTGACAGTATACGATCAAGACAGAGAGTTAAAGCATAATCAATGCTGTAGACGTGCACAGAATGCTTCCTGCTTTTTGATTTTCTCTCACTTCCCTCACGCAGCCGTCGTCATGGTTTGTTCCGTTTTCAGGACCTTAGGACATTTAGGCCTCTTAGAGGATCAAAGAATTCATCACTGAACCGAACTCACTCTGTAGAATCTCTATGAATCTGAGCTCCAGGATCTTAGCAAGTGTGCACGTACTAAAACTTAAACTGAAGGTTTGATGAAGCTTTTGAAGGCAAAGAAAGTTACAGCACAACAATGAGGAACTTCGCCATAACACTCATCTGTTAGTGAACTGAACGGTTCCTCAGTAAATGACAGGAGATAAAACAGCACAGTGATGCTGTTTTCTGATACAGACAGTGACTCAAGTCCAGCAGAATAAATCTGAATCTAAATTCACTCCAATCACTGTTAACTCCAATGATTAAAAAACAAAAACAAAGTGCTTTTAAAGGTGTTTCTCTAACGTCCTCTGCAGCATTTGTTATGATCCACTGAATCTTTTGATTTTTGTCAAGGCACACAAAGAAATTCCTGCTTGTTTCTGCAGCCAGCAGGAAACTAACAGCTTCATTAACATGACTTCCTCGCTACTGGCTTCCAGTGTTTACCTGGAACAACTTCAGCAGGAAGGAATGATTCAAAGAAACTCAAAAGGTATCTTGGAATTACATTTCTGGTTCTGGGAAAGTTCGACTAACAAAATCAGCCAAACCCTTTACAAATGTTTAGTGTCTTAAGGGAAACTGTCTTCCTATTTTAGCCTTTAGAGAATTTAAGATCCATCCATCATCCATACCTGCTTATTCTTTAAGGTTATGGGTGTCACGCAGCTCATATTGGGTTCCACAGAAACCCATACAGAACATCGGTCGGAACTGAACAGCAGGTCTAAACCTAAACCTGTGAATTAAACTGCTGGGGGTAAAATGATCCTTAAATATTGATATTTTTCTCTATTTTAGAGAAATGTATATATCTCTGCATAGCTTGTTCTCTGTACTGTAGGAGCTAGAACATGAGACTCTGTGCCTAAAATCAAAAAGAAGAGCTGATAAATGAAAAAGGCCAAGATATCAGCTACTACTGGTTTACCCGTATAATTTAGTGGCACTGGCTTGAAATTAGGAATGTCCCATTGTCCTGAGGGCAATAAAAATAAGACCTGCATTGGAAACGACGATATGACATCTGGGACAATAAAGAGAAGTGTGATGATAAATCATTTGTTCATCAAGGATAATGGCTTCTAGTTACATAAAATTAAATGAGAACATAGTCAGGAGCCTGTGTACTGTTCAGTGACTTGGCTGGAACAGGTTGCACTGAGAAAAGTCAGCAACAGATTATAATTCAACCAGTGACTAGAAGATGTCGGCTATAATAAGGAAAGCTGCATCTACAAACATTTATTTGGACACAAACTCAGAATAACCAGCAGAACCTTTATGGTGACTTAATGACAGGATGCAGCTACTACAACAATAAATTTAGACTATTTTTAAATGTAGAATATAAAAAAGAACCTAATTTGGGTCCATGGATTTTAGGTTTGGGGAAGCTGTGGGAAACATTAATTAAAAGCCCTGGGTGTTGGTCGATATGTAAGGCATGTGTTAAATATGTTTACATGTGTATGCTTATAAATGTAGATATAAATAAAAGTTTTGAAATGAGGTTTTCCTTGTACAATATTCTATTAAATGTATGTTTAAGATAATGTCTTGCTGAGGGAGTATTTGTTTATCTCACACACACATTAAATGATATTATTATTATTAAGTATTAAAGCTGGTGCACAGAATATTTGTTCAATTTGTAAGTTGAACTGGTGAAATCCAATGTTCACAGAGCATTTCTTACTGTACATCAATGCAGCTGCTCAGAAAGCTTCTCCTTGTGCCTGTGAAACTAACTGAGTGAATAACAGTGACATCAGACAGACCTGAGTGGAGCAGCTCGACCTCAGCGGTCAGCTCTGCTCCTCATCAGTCCACCTCCTAGGAGGAAAAAACACCACCCAGCCCGCTGTAAAGGAACTGGCAGAGCAGGTAAAACCTCTATGGACAGAGGTGTCACCTTTCTGTCAAAGTGGCGGGAAAGGTGGGATACTGTGAAGATGCATATTAGAGCAAGTGAGAAGCTACTAGATGATTTGTGACTTTACTCTGCACGATCTTAGCTCCTTAAGTCAATTCTGGTACATAACAACACTGTTTCCATCACATGCAAATTTCTGCACACTTTTATAAAACCCCCTGTCACCAGTAAAGAGATGTGTGGGTTTGTGTTAAACTGTCATTTTTTATGCAGCTCTGCAGCAACAGTAGCCAGGGAAATAAACACTGCAGAGATGAATCTATTTGTTTTCAAAAAGACAAATGACTCAGTCATGACTGCGACCTCAAACTGTGCAGCGCAGGAAGTGAAAGCAGGCACTGTAAAACCAAAATACTAAATTAAAACCACGCAGAGTGGACACATTTAAACAAAATGAAATGACGGTATGGGAAAAGCAGAGACAGAGATACAGATCAGCCAATCAGCAGTCAGATGCCAAACCAAATTTAGCATCAAAGCCTGAAGCTCTGCATTATTCAGACACAATGACCCATTAAAACTGTTTTTTCAGAATGAAGAGGAGAAGAGAGTCGGCCGATACAGACGTATCGCAGGTATTGACAGCAGTGTGTCATGATGAGAGACTGGATTTGACTGTAATGCAGCCTTTAAGAAGAAAAAGAGACAACACTGAGCTCTTGGTGATGGATTCGTCTCAGATATATCAGAATAAAGTCTCTTGATGCCACTTTGGTCTGAGTAGTAAGCTGAATCGACTGATGCCCTGCTACAGATAAAGAGAAAACACCCCCACACAGCATTGCACTGAGCTGTTGGCAGACAGCTGCAGCTCCACGTCTTCAGCCTTAATTTAGGAGACCTGGAAGTGCACTGAATAAAACTCTGTTTGTAGGAACTTCATTCAATTAAATAATACATTTATAATGAGGTAAAGATAAGATAAGGTAAAAAGTAAACCATCCATCCATTATCTGGCCGTGCCTAGGGTCAGGTTGGCCCAGCCATGTTTTCCAGTTCCTCCTGCAGGATCCTGAGATGTACCAGGACGATTGAAATACTGTAATCTCTCCAGCATGTTCTGGACCTGATCCAGGACATCCTACCACTTGGACATGTTCTGTAGACCTCCAGTCATAGGTATCCTGATCAATTAAATTCAATTACATATTATTTGTATATCATCAAATCACAACAGAAGTCATCGTAAGGCACTTTACAGTGTTTAAGGTTTAAGACCTTACAAATATAACAGTATACAGAGTTATACAGAAAACCCAACAACCCCACTGAGCAGCACCAGGAGACAGTGGAGAGGAAAAACTCCCTGTGGAGGAAGAAACCTCCAGCAGAACCAGGCTCAGGATGGGCGGCCATCTGCCTCGACCGGTTGGGGAGAGTGGAAAGAGGAGAGAGAAAAGAACAGCAGGCAATAAAGACAACAACAACAACAAGCAGCAGAGACCAAAACCACCTCAACTGGCCACTTTTTATGCAAATGAGCAGCAGCTGTACTCCGAGGTCTCTAAAGGTGGGGTCTGGCCACCCAATGGAGAAAGTTCACTTTTGGCACTTGTGTAACTCTTGTGCAACAGAGCTCATGACCACGGGTGAGGGATGGAACATAGAACGAGTGGTGAGTTGAAAGCTTTGTCTTCCAGCTCAGCTTCTTTTTCACCACAACACGTCAATACAACACCTACACTACTGCCAACACTTCACCAATCTGTCCGTCAAGCTCGTGCCAAAGATACTTCAACTACTTTACAGGACTCACCCCTAATCAAAGGGAGCATCCACTGTTCTCCAGCAGAGAACCATCTGAGAATGATCACCTTAATGTGGTGGAGGGGTTTAAATGGCTCAGTGAGTCTGGGTGCTGTATTATCAAGTGTAAGCCCCTGGTAGGGGTCTATGTGTGTAGTTTACTGTCCATCAATAAATTGATAAATGTTTGTGTACTGTGTTTTAAAGTTTAGTCACTGGCACAAGGCAGAACTCCTTTCACTTTTTACAGGATTTCTGCAGGTTTCAACAACTCAAATATGAGACATTTTTAGACCTTTTATTATTATTATTATTATATCCACTTTTGATGGCTGCATTGTTAATACGTGTAGCCCCCTGACTGTGGGTCATTCTGGTGGGCTACTGAGGGGGAAGGGGGTCAGTGCACATGCAGATTCAGTAAGTGTGTTATGTTTGCGGACGTCCTCCGATTCGCCCAAACAGAAGGATTAAGAAACAAACACTGGAGTCTCAGCAGGGTGTCTGGGACGACACAAATTAGACAGAGTGGGACACCACCACACAAAAATCTGTTGTGTCGTCAAACAGGAAAACAAGCATAAACAGCCAGCTAATGGTTCATTTCTGTTTTCTCTGTCCCACTCGAACAAAAATCTAATCTAAGAGAAAACTGTGCACACTGAAAACAGATTTTATAGTCTATCGGAGAAAAACCTGGAACTAATGTGTCACTGAATGCAGCTCAGCCTCTTTTGTGAATCTGTCTGCTCTGTCGGCTGTAATCACGTCGATACACTGCAGCAAATTTGGACAGCTAATGGTGTTTGAAACAAAATGAGAGTTGAGGAATAATTTGAGCCTCAATAATTGTGGCTGCAAGCTGATTTCAACCTGTGAGCACTGCACTAATGTCAGACAAATGTCTTTCATTTCATCAAAGGCCTATATTTTCATCTTTCAACTCATAAAGAATCTCACATCTGCAGCACTGCTGACTGTATTTCTCTGTGATTAAAGGAAGGAAAGGTCAAGACTCTGAGCTGATGAAAGGACTTCGTCATGGGAGTATGTCTCTATTTGAACTCTGTCATCTCTCTGTACCACTTTGTGCAATAATGTGTTTGTGCTTTCTAGAGCTCATCTCATTTTGGATTTTGACACATTGTGAGAGATTTGAGATCATTTTACATAAACTAGAGGATTGTTAGCACATACTTGGATTTTTACTATAAAAGAAAATTTAAACCTTTTGGGTAAAATATGACAAAAAAAATGTGATTCTTGATCAATACATTTGTCTCATTTGTTACAGTATATATTTATGCAATAACCACACCAAGCAGGGGAAATCTTTCAAAAAAGGAGATAAAGATACATATTGTCATGCACCAATTTTCAGTATTGGTGCAATACTAGTATTAGTATTCTATTGAAATCTCCTTATATTCTACTGAAATAGACCAAAAGATCAACAGCAACAGTCGATTTCTGACTGGATGTTCCTGTATCTTAGGGGAATTTAGCCAATCATCCTTCACATTGGAGAAGGACCACACACATACACAGGTAAGGTCTGTTTATTACAAGGTCTCATTTTCCTAAAGCTGTTTTTAACCAAGATTATGAGGCTTAAAGTGCTGTTGATGGAGCTAAGCTCAACGTGTACCATTATCCATAAGAAATAAACTTATATGGGTTCTACTTCCTTGAACCACCTGTATTGAAACTGAGTAAAAAAGATTAAAGACAGAAACATGAAAAGACAAATATTTTGCATTCAGTTGCAGCTACGTGTTAATACACACATTAAGAGAAGGTTGGGACCATGGAGGCAGGCAGGTTTTATGTCTGTGTCATGTGGATTCACAGTGAATGGACGATGTTGTCAGATAAAAGACACTTTGGTATTTTTAGCTCCATCGCTCACAGGTGGCCCTTCCTCAGCAGAGTTCAGTTATAACCTGTGAGGAGAGATGCTTTGACGTCAGGCTGGGGCGTGTTGAGCTGAACTTTAAATCCAGACAGAAGAAGAAAGGATGTTGTTAACTCATCTGAAGAAACTTCACAATTTGTTTGACCTTCGGGCTGCGTTAGTAATGAAATCTCTGAAAATAGCTGTCAATCACATGAAGTGTTACCCTTAATCTTATCTAAAAGGCAAGAAACCCAGAGAAGCAGCACTGTTAAATTATATATACATATATTTTGTTCTTGTAATGAGCAGTATCAATGCTACAATCTAAAATAATGTGCACAGAGACTCATGGCTCAAGGTTTCTCACAGTAATGTTTCTGTGCATATTACCAGTAAGAGCAAGATAAGCTATGTGTTTCACATGTATTCAACAAGTATGTCTGTCATTATAAATGCTATTTACAGCCTAAAAACCATGTTGGTGTTTGACTACTACTAAAATAAAAGCAATTTTCAGTATTTGGGGATTGGTGCATGCCTACACCTAGTTCAAACAAGCCAATTAGTTTGCTGCAGCAGGTGTTTTCCTGATAAGTTTATTTCATTTCTTGTTGAGCGAGCTACAAAACCAGATGTGTACAGTCACAGGGAGGTTTCAGCTTGGATTCAGAGCAACTTTACACACGATTAAACCCAATAAGCAGCTCATTTGACTCGGTATTTAGGTTTTAAATGCGTATAAATCCCTCTCTGACAGCAGTATGATGACAGTTAATCTGCCTCACTCCAACATATATCACATCTCTGCCATTTCTCCTGCATCAATATCCCGCCCCCCGCAGCTGCTTCCCCTGCAGACCGATCGATGAGCTCGTCGAGCCGACCGCATCCTCTGGGTTTAATGACCATCAGGACCAGCTCGGGGACACTCATTATCTCGTTAATCTTATTCTGTGGACAAATACAGCGCGTGCACACGAACTCTGATGAGCTGCACTGATGCGGAAACATTTCATCACAGGAAAGCAAACAGGATGTGGAGACTTGTTTTTGTTTCAGGATTTTGAGAGTCTTTGATTCATTGATGGCCATTCCAGGGTCCAGATGTATAAATAATGAACAAAAGAAAAAACAAGAACCCATGAATATTTCATTTTCCACATGTAAATTTATCTCAAGCACACCTCAGACTATGGATTATTTTAAAGGCACCGATGATAAAGAAACAAATCACAAAATCGAATCAGTAAACCTTATTTTCTACAGTTTTGTGTAAGTCTGCTCCTCTAATCTCAGTTTAACTGGTGACAGAACAGATCCATGCGGCCCACTGGAGGCAGATTAAAAGAAGCAGGAAAAGTGATCTGCAACTAATCCCAGAGATTCCAGTTAACGCTGTCGCACTGGTGGAATCAGCGGGTGACCTCTGACCTCTGTCCTACCTGCAGATACAGCTCCTCGTGCTGCTTTTTTACTCACCCTGATCTCTGGCTTAATGTCTCTCTATTAATCTCTCTAATAATATTATGTTCACTTTATATGCCCTTATGTGTCATCTGTGCTTAATTAAACTTGACAAGACCTAAAGAGCAGATGGGAAAAGGGAAAAAGCAAAAGCTGAATATCGGAGCTGAATAGATTTCTACATTGAAATGAGATTAAAAATAACACTTATTTTATGATGCTAGGAATTCACAATTCTCCTCATGATCCAGATCCAGTAGAAACAGGTGCAGAACAAATTACTGAAACAATTGCAGAGAAAATGATCACAACACAACATCAATATAAACAACGTGTAGTGTTAATTTTTAAAAGTGCTCATTGTGAGCACACCATGATCGAATGTTTAGAGCTCACAGATGAGCTGCTGCCTCTGTATGAAATGACAGTTTATACAGAGTTCAGTTTCTCATTGAAAATGTAGATGCACAACACAAAAAGTGCAAAATGACAGAAAGCAGACACAAAATGACAGAGAACTGATGCAAAGAACTAAAAACATAGAAAATAATAAAAAACAACAGAAGAAGAGAAACAAGGAACCTTCATGGTTCTGTTTGACATTTACCTGGTGAAAATCTGGACAGAGCAACTTCTAGTAATTTATCGACATCGTGCTGGTGACTTTTTAATATTCTGCTAAAAATACTTTGTCAGCTTTGACATTTGTCTGGTTTTAGTTTAAAACACGTGCACAGATAGAACCTGACAGCCTGAATCAGGCTGCATGAATTATTTTTTACAATACAGAACAGATGTTTGAATCTGGTCGGTGGCAGAGGGAAGCTCAGGCGCCGAGGGTAAGGAAACATGGCGTGTGACCTCAGATCAGCTCTCATGCTGAAGTTGGACTGTGTTTGATCTTCACAGACGATTTGACAGCTCACAGGATGCAGAGACATTATTATTACAGCTAATGCACCAATAATGCAGCCACATTTTTATACATTGCTCTCTTCTTATATACCATTATAATACACACTGTGGATATTGTTTATATTGATATTGTGTTTCTCAACTGAAACTAAATCTGTAAAACATCCTGATCAGACACAATTAGCTGCACAGCTCTGATGCAAATACACATTATCACTGCCGCCTCCACTGAGCGCGCTCACTGTACTAACCTTATGATGACTCATGCTTCACCTCGTACATTAGGCCTAATGAAAGCAGAACTGCAGGACAACAAAGGGCTAAAAAAATACTCAACCACTTTACAGAGAGGACATAATGTCTGTTGTTGGCCCTAATCTGGTGCAGTCAGCATGGGTGGAAGTGGGAGTGGGGGGATTTATGGACAAAAGGTGCAGCGGTCTCAGCGTAATTTCTGAAGACAGACTGACATGCTGGCAGTGCCCAGTGCCGCTGTTATGCAATGGTTAAAACCTTGTTTTAAAAGCATCCCAGTGACTTCTTATTACTGTTATTACCAACGTCAGTCAGCTGCAGCGTTGCATAATCGCTCTCTGATGGACGATCTGCCTCCCACCTCAATTTAGCACAATAACAGCGTTCTGATATTGTCTGGGCATTAAGGGAAAGACGAGTGACTACAAACACTACAACTACTTTGTTGTGGGTCTCTGACTCACAATCATGAACCTGATCATGAACACAGGCTGCACCATTTGTTGGTCAACACAGAATTAGTGTATCACTAATTTACATTTACATTTAGTCCTTTGGCAAATCCATGCAGAGAACATGCAAATAGCAATGTCTAGCAGAAGTGGTTGAAAGCAAGGCACCATCAGAGGAAATTATTAGGTCTCAGCTTAAAGGCAGAGTTTTGTATGTGCAAAGGACGTTTTAAGATTTTGTTCAATAGAGTTAGTTTGCTGTGGGGACCACAAGTGCAGAGGGTGAGAGGGATTGTAGACTTGGGCCTGTCACGGTTTTTCCTTTTTTTTTGGATGATACATTGTCCCTGAAATAAGAGCGAAAGATGACGTGAACATTTTAAGAATAATTTATGCCAACGATGCAAATGACTTCTGAAATACAAATGACCTACTCTCAGTATGGTCACTGAATGCCTCAACACCTCAGCATCACACCAAAATGTAAATGCCTTTTCCTACTATGTCAAGTCGACATACAAAGTCTTATTATCCCACAATGTTCAGTTACTGTGTTAAACGTAAAATATTTTGATTGTTTTAACAAAAGAAGTTAGTTTGGGCTCTTGGCAATTGTAAAATGATTTTGAGTTTCCAGCTGCTTCTAAACACAGTTCAGTCCCGTTATTTGCTGAGACTCAGATTTCATTCAGACATTTCAATAAAAACAGTTTGAGTTATATCATTTGTCAGACCTGATGTATGCTTCCTGTTTCGCCACATTCACAAAACAACACACTCGGACAAGAAATGTCATGTAGCGTGAGAAGGGCAGTCTGCACTTGCTTCAAAATGTTAGCCAGGAGCAAAAGGTCACAGGTCAAATGGTTTTAAAGGTCACTTCAATGGAAATGTGCTTTCTGAAAACTCCTAAAATTTAGGAGACATTGTTTAAAGAAATGAACACATATTAAATAGGGTCTGATTTTGAAAATAAACTATTTGGTCACTTGCTGCTGGGAATTATCTGGTTCCAGCTCATTGAAAGTGAGAATTTTCTGCTTTTCTCTGTTTTTTATCTTTGACTTTTATTAACAAGACAATGGAAACTCACCTTGGTCTCAAAGCCTTCAAACAGAAAGGGCAGAACTCAAATGATTTTTCTGCCAAAGTCTAATTGGAGCAACATTTAAACCCCAGTCAGTGTACATTTCACTCTCTGTATTCATTTTACTACAGGTCAGAGTTGAACTGAAAATCTTTCTCTCATCTTGTCCCTGAATGAGACAGTCTGGATCAGAGTCGGCACAAACAGCTGAAATATGAGAATGAGCATTATGTGGCTGCAATCCTGGCAAATGAGAGAGGATACACGGAGCCTGGAGGGTGAACAAACACAGGGTGGTGAGGCTAACTAGGTCACATGGTGCGTTCACTGACTGTAGGCTGGACAAAATAAGACAAAAGCAGCACAAAGGCTGAGGTGGAAAAGAAACATCCATGTTACCGGAGAGCACCTCTGATAAAGAGGCTGGAGAGATTAAACAAGGCCTGGTACACTCTACTCCACCTGCTCTGCTGTAATCTACTCTGCTTTTCCCTCGGACAAGCCACAGAATCAATTAGACTCCAAGATGAACCGTTAACCCCCTGATATACACTCATACAGTACTTACTGAAAAGACTTTCCCTAAAAAGAAACTTTGTGTACACTAAATATGTAGTAAATGTGTACTAGACTTTTCTATTTTCCGTGATAACGTAGGACTTTTACCTCTGAGCACATCATCACCTTCTGTCTCTCACTGCAGCACATCACCAGCACCCAGCTGCCCACCGCTGAGAATATTTCTCAGGCGCATTATCTGCACAGCGCAGAGGACATCATTACAGACACGTCCTAATCATGGACGGTTCACCCGAGTCCACATCCAGCAGGTTCCCAAGGTTGTGACCCTGCTCTGTAAAGCAGGGCAATAAAACATCTAATCACTGTGAAACTTGCACTGCCTTCAGACAACTATTTATATTGTACATATGTAGTGCATATATATATATATAAAAATGTTGCTTTCTCCACTGCACACACTCTGTAATTACCATACGTTTCATGGCTCCACTTTACGGCTGTGGTACCTACTTACTCATACTGTACCTGCACTTCAGTGGCTGAAATTAACTAAGCTAAAAAGAAAAACACTAAAATAAAACTGAAACAACTTTGTCTCGTTTCAAAATGAAATATAAAAATAATTAGAGACTATAAGTAAAAGCATTTCAGACTATGAAACAAACGCACTTGGTAAAAACAGGAGCTAAACTAGAGCCATCGGTCCGTTTCTGTAGTGGGAGGTTTTTATTTACAACCAACTATTCCTTCATTTGAAAGTTAATTTATACTTTTCTGAGTCCAGGAATGTCCTTGGGAATATCTATATCTGCCCGTTCTTCAAGAGTCTGCCCTGACATGAAAGCAGCAGCTCAAAATTTATGACCACAGGCCTGTAGGAACCAGCTGCACACGTGTTAACATGTCCACATACACGTAACCAATGTAATGTAAACATTCACAGTGGAGCAGTAAATCAGGGCTTTAAAACAAACTCAGACACACAGAAAACAAAACCGTCATGTGCTTAAGTTGAATAGAATACAAAATAAATCAAGAAGAAACCTGTCTTTATTATTGCTTAGATGCAACAAGCTCGGGGAACAAGAGTTGAGATCGTCTTGGTGCAAACTGCTGCTTACTGAGGATAAACACATTAAACATTAAAGGCCGAAGCTTTTCTGCTAATAAAGACAAGTTCTATGGTCAAAAGCTCAGGAGGCCAATGCTAAGTAGTCTCCACTCATAAATATGTTTGCTTTTTATTTTCCTTCACTGTGTCGCCCAGAGAATGACGTACACGCAAAGTCTGTACACACATTGGGAAAGCTCAACTTACAACTTGCAGACGTGCACGTACGAGCACGATTTGTAGAAATGATTCCAGTGCAGTAACCAACTTAGACAAGTGTCATGTTCAGGATTAAATCTACCAGCCCACAGACAAAGAGAAGTATAAGACAATATTCACAGACACAGTTTATAACTCAATTCAGAGTTATTCAAATTTCAATTTATCTGACCGTCGGCCACGTTAACGATCAAAAGTCAATTAGTCATTAACAGTTTATAATATTGTGGGGCTTCTACTTCCACCTGTCACAAATCAACGATTGTCCAGACAAAATGCAAAATAATAAATTCAACAAAGAACAATAAAGGACAACATCTGACTCATTTCAACAGTAAATAACCTGTAACACCAAGCAGGTCAACCAGATATTTATTGACACAATCAAAGAGACTAACATTAGTGAGCTGCTAGTAAAAAATAAATTGTCCCTGTGCTGTAAGAATCCGTTCACAAAAAAGACCCATTACAGGAAAAATAAGATAATAAATAATGAAATACACGTGTAAAAACTGGGAGAACCCTCCTTTAAATTAGACGTGTAGGCACAACAACCAAAAGCCCTGATGTGCTCTGGATCTCGTTGTGGTCTCTGCTGTTAATTATCTGTGTTCCACTGCCTTTGAGAACAAACCTGTTTGTTAAAAATCTCCACACGAGTAAAACTTAACGATGTTTCCTGCTGTGGGAAAATGAAGTGAGTGATGGTCACAGCAGGACCTGCGAAGGAAAGGTGGGCTGCTTTCTGTTAACGCACCCACCGCTCTGAGGCCAGACACGGAAAGTGGGTCAGCATCACCTGGCTCTTAGAACATCCATCCATCCTCACACACCTCACATGCAAATGAGCCCCACAGCAGCTATATGTGAGTCACAGCGTCGAAACTAGGCCGAACCCCACCGTCTCAGAAATCATCTGATATGAGCAGTTTGTCTGAGATGGATTGACGAGTAACTTACATAACAACACACACACAGTTAGGAGCTGAGAGCTTGCGTAACGGGACATGCATATGAGTGACACATCCAGATGTGCGCTGAGGGGCAAAGAAAGAGAATGACAGCTCTGCTGCTGCTGTTTTGGGATATTTCCAGCATAAAAGCAGGTTGAGTGAGTCACTGTGCGCCACTGAATTCAGGGAAAATGGAAATGAACAGAGGAACAGCGAGTCACCACTCTGACTATTGTGTTACGTAGCTCAGATGGCTGGGCAGCTGTGTGGTCACTGAGCACACTCACTCAAGCATAACTCTTTATAACAACACTAGAACTGCTCCTGATGTAGACTCTGATTCAGTTCAGGTTCAGTCTGATATATAAACCTGTGACAATGAGCCAAAAACACAAATGACTCTATAAAACCTGCTCCAAACCTCCTTCAACTTAGTCCAAAGTTTCCACACACATCCAGAATTAAACAAAACAATAAAGCTTTTTTATTTATCAATCCAAATCTTTATATAATCTAATGAAAATGTATAATTAGTAGCACTGACTGACACTTTCCAGGTTATAAGATCAAAACATTATTGGAAAACACATCAAGATTAACATTTATTGTTCTTTATAATCTAAATGAAATTTGGTCAGATCATTTTTTGTGTTACTCCAGCTTGTTTTTTTTTTTTTTATTCAGTCGGAGCATCTGGTTGACAGGACGCATCTTTACACCACAGTGAAACCACAATTTCAAACATCCTCATCCTCTTCATCATGTGTCCCAAAGGACTGAGAGGATAAAGAAGTCATTCTGCCAATACTCCACTTGTCAAGCTAATCAAATAAAAAGGCCACTGAAAGAGATCTGGTTCACCCTCTTACTCCTAACAACTACCATGTGACATGTTCTCAGTAAAACCAGTTTTCCCTGACATTTCCACTGACTTCAGTTCCTTTTACAAATCCCAAATAACTAATTTCATCATAGAATACAACCACAAATCCAGAAAGGGACAACTTCAGCATCTGTAGTATTAAACGTATGTGATAAGTAACAGTAGGTCTTTTCATCTAATTAAGTATGTTTTAGTTCACAAGTGCATAAAAATTAAGAAACACACCCGTCCTCGCAGCCCCCGTAGGGTGGACGTCCTACCACCACCTCGTCAATATTGATTTCATTACTAAAAAGGACCTAAATTAAAGCAACAGTCAACATGAAGAGGATTTATAGAGCAAACTGACTTTCAACGGGTACAAACTGATGCTACACCTACATAAAACTACTATACTACTATAAAAATGCCATTTTCACAATAAGCCAAATGTTTCCAGTACCAGTAGAAACCTATAAGGCACAGTAACCAGCTGAGGATCAATGTGTTATTACCAGCAGTTCAAAAAATACTGCAATACTGGTCCCACTGCCACTGTGAAGGACGACTCACTGATTTGTTTCACATCATTTCTAGGGTCTTATGAAAAGTGCTTGTCAAGGAATCAAACCCTCAACCTTGGCAGTGCTGGTGCCTTAACATCACTTTGTTATGTCTGGAAATTGACTTTCCTTCATTGAGCCTTTTAAAAATGCAGACATCCATCTCCACCCCTGGAACATGAAAACACTACAACACTAAAGAAACCACAACAAACCAGAAGGAATTTACCACATTTAACAAACCGTTTAAGTCATGAAATTCAGATTTCTTTCATGCTCTGCAGGATTACTCATGGTTGTCACTCCGTTTTCGAGGATTTGACACCTTCACACCCACACATGTGAAACCTCCCCTGGCCCTGTCTCACCTTCAATTGCGATAACATGCTCCCGGATCTGGTTCTGCAGCAGCGGCTCCTCCACCCGCTCCAGGAGCTCGTAGATGGAGTAGATGTTCGGGTGGACGGACTCAAACCTCTGGATCTCGGCTCGGATGGCGGCCGAGTTGGCGAGGTGCTGCTGGTAGTTCATCACTGTATCTGGATCCAAAAAAGGGTTCCCAAAAAGAGACACCTGCCGGACTGTCCAGCTGAGGAGGTGTTTGTGGTTCAGTGGAGGCTGACAAATAGGAAGATGAGAGATGTGACCTCCAGGAGGAGAAACAACCTCTGAGAAACCTTAAATCCTGCTTTTTCCCAATGAATCCTGGTGAAGTTAACACATCGGCTTCACGGAGAAATTCAATTTAGGCAGAAAATAGGCAGAGTTTTCTTGCCAAAACTATTTAACAAACGTATCCCTCCTTACATCCTTGGGAAATGTAATGGGAATGATATTATTTTGGTTTTGGAGGAGGCGGTCAGTCTGCTGCTACTGACCGGAGAAAGCAGCTGTTTCCCGGGGTGTCCCCGTCCCTAATTCCGGTGCGGTGACAGATGTGTGGCAGTCTAAACACCGCTTCCCCATATCCTTACAGTCCGTGTAAGATTAAAATGACACTTATTTGACTTTAAAGGAGCTTTTGCAGCCACTTTCAGCCATAACTGACCGGACGAGAAGGATAAAAACGGCCTTGTTGCTAGGTGGCTAGGCTAGCCGGCTAAAGCTAACTAGCTGTAGCTCCCAAGCCGGGGAGAAGAGGGAAAACTCACCGCCTTCCAGCCGCTAAAGTCCGCGCTACACACGGACCGGGTGGGTGGTTAGAGCCGCGGAGAGGCGACCGAAACCACCATTGGAAAAATACGGACTAAAGGCGCTGGTGGCAGCGGGCAGCCTGAGAGGCAGAGAGCGGATCGTGGTGGGGCAGTCAGGACGCCAGGTCCCGTCCCTCCGTCCGTTGTTTTGTCTCCGCTCCGGGACCTGCTGCGCTGCTCGGTCCCGGTCTAAACTCCGAACTCCTGCGAACCTCCAAAACGAGCCCAGGCGCTGGATTCTGTGGGTTATATCTTACAGGGAAGTCCCGCACACGGCGCCCAAACACTCAGCCGTCCCCCTTCGTGAGCGCTCAGGTCCATCCCGTGCAGCCCGGAGCCACAGTCTCCCAGCCGGGGACGTCATTACCGTCGGGGAAGTTTCCTCCCACGGAACCGAGGGGCACGCAGAACGGGACGGCATCCGGTCTGGACCTTCAAAGTAAAACCTGCCCTAACTCAGCGTGCGTGTTGTTTGTGTTTCTTCATGTGGATTATTATAAGACAACAGGTAAACAAACAAAAGACAACAAGGTACATAAAGTCCAGTCAGTCCCAGCTGAGACACGACTACAGCAAACATTTGCAACTGGTTTGTCCCCTCTGTGGTCGTGTTTAAGGTCATTTTACATTTCTCATATGTTTGTGCTCAGTTTATTTATTTTATTATTTATTTTTGTGATAATCTGTTTAAAGTAGTTTAATAGTCATTTAGCCTGTCTTTGTAGTACTTTTGTCTTCTCTATGGTCATTGTGTCTCTTATTGTGAACATTGCCTTTGACTATGTTCGTTCTGTGTCTCTTTTCAGTGATTTCTTTATCATCTGTTATTTTTTTTACATGTCTTTGTGGTTGCTTTAAGTTTCTTCATATATGTTTGGTTGATTTTACCACAGGAAATATTGACTTGTTTTGTCTTTTACAAAGAATTTACAAAAAAAAATCTTTCTGTCTGTCTTTTTAAAAACTAATTTCATCATTTCGAAAGCATCATTCATTCTAAACAGTTTTTTTTTTGCTTTTATCCAAACTTACAAGTGAGGTACAAAACTAATTTCTAAGCCAAGGAGACAAACTTTAAAGTAAAGTGCTTTAGAAATATCTATTTTAGATTTCATGGGTTATGAGTGCAATATTTTATGATATGATTTGTTTCCTATGATGTCCTTCACATCACCTGTTTCATAAGCAATATGTTTTTATTTTCAATTCACGATTAAAATGTATATAAATTAAAAGTTCGTGACAGCCAGTGCTTTTATTTTGAACATCAAAGCTTGCTTCTTCCGGTCTTCCTCTTGTCAAATGTCGCCTCCTTGACGCAGCGTTCAAGAACTCAACGACTGCGTTGACGCTGCGCAAAGATTCTTCCAAAGATTCTTCCAAAGATTCTTCCAAAGTTCTTCCAAAGATTCTTCCAAAGATTCTTCCAAAGATTCTTCCAAAGATTCTTCCAAAGATTCTTCCAAAGTTCTTCCACCTTTAAAAATTCTTATTACTCAGATTTCTTCCTTTGGTCACTAAAACTGTAAATTCTGACTTTCTGAACTAAACGCACGACAACCTTTAAAGTGAAGCTGCAGAGCACCAACAAACTAATAAAAACATGTTACTGAGCACAGTTAATTATGTTAATGCTGCATATGTCACAGTTTATTTGCTATATTTACATGAACATATTCGTATCTGTATTTATTAGATTTATAAAGCACCTAGTCAGGCCAGTCGTTCATCATAAAGCACAGCCAGCGTTTGTATGTGGCATAAAAATACCTCATTTAAAGAGTCTCTTTGAAAGTTCAGCACTGTTCCAACAGTCTGGTCCAGCACTATTATGTTGAAGCTGGTATTTTCTCTCCATCAAGCAGTAAATAGTGCACAATGCCACTCTTTTTCCTCCCACTGCTCGTAGCCTTGATGCAGCACTCGTGTTCCCCCACCATGAAGTGGGTCTCTGTGCCGTCATCTACAAACTCGCCCTGCAGACAGAAACAGATCTTTTTAAAAGAATTTTTTAAAATGTCAAACAAACTCTCAAATTCAAATTCCTAAAAACAAACTGAATTTCCCACTGGGTGCAGCTGTCAAAATTCTTCCAAATTCGTTAAATCTTAAATCTAAACAAATCTATCACACAAAAAATGACATGATGATAAAAAAGAAAGATAAATGACACAAAGAGATGAACAATGAACAAAAACACATATGTGTTGACCAAAAATAGACACATGCTGATCCCAAAGAGACACAAAAGAGACAAGCACAGATAGAAGAAAACCATAAAACACAGAGACTAAAACGAGACGTAATGAACAATAACAGACAATAACAGAGTCTGATAAAAACCTACAAAGAGAACATATGATGAAAAGGAAATTCAATTTACCAAAGGTCAGAGACACAAAGAAACGCAAAAGGACGACACAGAGACGAAAAATAACCAAATATGGAGGAGTGATACTAAAGATTTAACAGAAAATGACCAAAAATAGAGAAAAATAATCTCAAAAGAGATCAAATAAATCACAGAGAAGACTTAAAGGTCACGAAAAGGAACCCTAACAGGTATAAACATCTCCAGCATTAGCAGTACTGACAGGACTTCTAGTTTTATGTATTTGTTAGAAGTTTGTTAAACTCTGATCAGTGTTGTGTTGTCATATTTTCACAGTGTGTCTCTCACCATTGTGTCCATTTTCTGGCCGTTGCACCAAACATCCATCGTGTCCTTTTCTGTTGGAGGGAAACACGTTTTATTATGTAAAAACTAAATGACATATTTAACATATCTGATTATTAATGACCACAGGTTTGCTGCTGTAGCTGTTGTGTTTCCTAAAATAACGGCACTAACCTGAGCAGATTACACTACAGTGGGTCACCTACATTCTCTCCTGTAAACACACTGTACTGCAGTTGCATAATCAGCACGTCTACTTTTACTTTTACAGTGTGTTCTGCCAGCCGTGCTGGAGATGAATACAAATCTAAAGTGAGTAACTGAAATACCCAGTACGACCCTGTAGTCCTCTCCGCCCACTTTCAGCAGCCAGGTCTTGGTGGTCTTCGCCCTGTTGTCGATGAACTTCTGCAGACTCTTCCCGTCGACCTCCAGCGTGTACTCGTAGGCGAAGCCGCTGATGGCCTCGATGTTTATAGTGGCTTTAGTGTTGGCACCTCCGACTGTGAAGGTTTCCTTTCCAACCAGCTTGAACATCCAGTCTTTTCTGATGACTTCCTGTTGAGGAAATGCGTTCAGCACACGCATCCTTTCATAACAAATAGATAAACACCTGTTACTATGCACTACTTCATTAATTCACTAAGCAGATACAAATACACATGGATTTCTTCAGCAGTGGAAGAAAAACATTTATATAAATACAAATTAGGAGTGAAAAGTATCAGCTGCAAATGTACTTAAAGTAGGAAAAATATGGTGGAAAGATCATTTGTTTAAGTGAAGTTTTGTTGAGATTTTTCTATTTATTCTATTTATAAACTTCACTACAATGTGTAGTAAAAATATACTTTTGGTACTTTAAGGAACTTGATGCTGATACATTTGTACTTTTACCTAAGCTATATTCTGAATTCACTAATTCAGTATTTCTACACAGTGGTAGTTCTACTTTTACTGAAGTAAACTAAATCTGACTTTCAGCAACAGAGGGGTGACCGGGGGTGGCACAAACCCCACACCACCTCGGTGCCCCCACTACCAGACTCAGAGGGTGTTCGGCTCTTAACTTATGAATTTAAATTAATGAAGAATGTTCAGAACAAGGACAAATAATCAAATCTGATGTAGAAATATGAATTAATTATTATCATTAGAAGTAGTATACATCACACACCACCAAGATTGTTTCTTTCCAGAATTCACCTATTTTCGAATGAAATTCTTCTTATTTCGGACTAAAAACATCACTGACATCTGTGTTAATGGGGCTGTGTCTTAAACTAAACCTAATTTTAATGATCACAAGCTAAAAAAACATTGAATTAAACTCCCACAAACAGACTCACACAGGGTCTCACCTGTCCATTAACATACACGACACGTTTCCCAGTGGTGGTGCCATGAGCGAACTCTATCCTGAAGACGCCGTCACTCAGCGCCACCTCCCACACGGCGACCAGATCTCCACCCAGCATCTCTGTCACTATTCAGGCCCCTGATGTGAAATCACTAAAGAAAACACATAAAAATGAATGTGAAGCACGTTCGTCTCCACTCAGCTCAGGTGTCGTCTCAGCAGCAGGTGAATTACTGTAAGGAGCTTAGAGACTGAGATCACTCTGTGCTGCCTCTGACAATTAGGACAGGCTCTGTTCTGAGTACTGCGTTTGTTGGAGACAGAAACTCCCCCCATTCCCCTCTTTGTGTAAACCTCGACCTGAACTGGTTTTCTTCCAGTAACCGAGGCTGTGGTTTACTGGTCAGGTGACAGAAAACTGTAATATCAGCAGTAGTTATACCAGCTGTAACAGTGTCAGGAGTAGAACAGTGTAGTAGAAAATAGAGTTTTCTAATGGTAGAAAACTTGTCAATGCTGTGAAGCACTAGTAGTAACAGTTGTTGAGCAGTTCTCTGTAACATTTAGATAGTTCACTTGAAAGTAAAGAGCAGGTAACTCAGAGAAATTACACTTAGTTCCTTTCCACCACTGGTAGTAGAAGTAATACATAAATAATACTAGATTAGACCTAATAATACTAGTATTTGTACCATAAGTAGCTCTGCCAGTTGTAGTGACCTAATCAGAAGCAGTAGTACTAGCACTATCAGCTGTAATAGTTATTCAGCTGCAGCAGTACCACTACAAGTAACAGAAGTAGTAACAGTAGTATCTGCAACACTTAAAGCTGCAACAGTAGTAGTACTATCTGTACAACAGACTGCAGCAATACTATACTATTACTATCCACTATATATAAGTATGTATTTATACACGTATGGCCATTAATACTAGTTGAATAAATAGTGGTAATATTAAGGCTTCTAGTAGTACTAGTACCACTAGTTTTTTGATTACATTAAATTACAGCCAGTTACAATAATACTGCAATACTGCAAAAGTAGTACATTTAATAATAGTAGTACTAGTAGTCACAAGAGTAGTAGAAAACTTTAGTTTAGTTTTAATAGTAGTAGTAGTAGTATAAAGAATGACAAGTGGAAATGTGCACATAAAGTACAGGTACCTCAGTACTTCAGAAAATACAGAGGTAATATCTGTAAATTATACAACATGGGGCCTGATAACACTAGTAGTAGTACCAGTAAATTTAGAGTAATACTAGTATTAATTAAGATACACTGTTGTTGTAGTAGCAGTATAAAGTATCAGAAAATGAAAATACTCAAGTGCAGCAGTTCAGTAAATGTAGATCAGTCCTGTAACTCACTTTAATGTAAAATGATCTAAAACAGGTTTAGACTGAACCAAAACCAGGACCAGGATGAGTAAAAACCAGAGACTCACACAAAGCTGCTATTGTGTTGTTGTTTTCTGACGACACTGGATCCACACGCAGTTCAACGTGTTTCATGTCTGAGCTGCTGCCAAATGACGCTACAGAGAAACTCTCATCTCATGAATCACTGAGGTCAGAGGTCAAACTGTCAGAGTGAGGAGACACTCTGACAGTTTTTATATATATATATATATATATATGATTATTTATTAAGTTACAAGTGACATTTATTTGCATTTAAATTAATATTAATATTTAACATTTATTTGTATGAATCTTATTTTAAATTATACAATATGAAATTTTACTATTATGTTTAACTTTTTTATTCTAACTTGATTAAATTTAATTTTTTTTTATAATATATTATTCATTGATACAAACACATCTGAATCTACAAATTTCCCCTCTCCGATAAGCGAAACAAGTGAAAAGGAGGAAGAAAAGAAGAAATAAAAAGTAGAAGGAGGAAGAGCTGCTGCTGCTGGTCGGACAGGTTTTGCCTGAATAAAACTAAGAACCAGTTTCATTAGCAACATGGTTTAATAAAAGATAAGAGGGGAGATTAGATCAGGTCGACGTCTTCACGATGAATTTATTTAAAAAAGAAAATACAGATTCAATCTTAGACAAAGGTGAACTGAGTCCATTAAACTAAAAGTAAAATATGTAACATTTAAAGTAAATTAAAGTAAAATGTGCATCAGCAGCATTTAAATAAACTCCTGTGTTAAAATAGTTTATTTGATTCTGAATAAAAGTTACGTTGTTCTGCCACCTAGTGGGTAAAACTGAAATAACTGTGATAGAACTTAGGTCTGTTGTCATTTCTCACTTATCATCCTGCTTTACAAAATTCATTTGGGAAATAATTTAAGGGAAAAATAGAAATTAATTAGCAAAATCTAATTATCTAATAAAAAATTGAATGAATTATTCGTTCATTTTTATCCTACATATGTTGAACTGTGTTAAGTTTTGTTGTCACTTAATAAAAAAGTAAAAGCCCTAAGAGGTGACACAGGATCAAACCATCTAATCATTACAAACACAGCAGCATCATCAATCTGGATTTACTTTTATTTGCAAATAGATGTGAGTTTGTTTTAGCTTGAAAAATAAAGAATAAAAAACAAAGAATGAGTCCCTTCAAACAGCAGATATCATAAATACAACTGATGAAATCTTCAGGATAATGAGGACAGTGATTTAAACAGGAGGTTCTCTTATAACTTGATTATAAATTATACATGTAGGTGAACAGAGGGAGTGCTCAGAAGTGGAATAATACTCAAACCATATGGATAGAAAATTCAGGAAAGTAAATGAAAATAATAAATGAACAATAAAATAGCTCCATTAAATGTTCCATATCACCTGCAGTAAAGCTACCACCACACCCAAAGTGTTTCCCTGGGTGTTGGATTGTTGAGAGTTTTGAAAACATCTCCACAGAGTCAACTGAGACCACAACAGACATGTTAAAAGACAAAATCTCACATTGTAACTTTGGAGGAAGGCGTTTTCTCTGGAGCGACAAAGTGCATTTAGAAGAACAACAGCTGTTGTCAAAAGCCTGAAACAAGTGAGAGTGTCCTTTAAATGCTGCAGCTTCCAAATGTCTTTGTTTTAGAAATTACTCTGCTTCAGACATAAAAAGATGAAAATGAAGTTAGCACGAACAGTACATAGACAGAAGTATGTGGACATTTGTTCTGGACGACCTCATAGCTACACTGTGCTTTTAAACAGTGATTTCACCCTCTAAACATTTCTCATAGATTCATATAAATTCATGTTTGAGGTCTAAAGAGGTTCAATAGTTTGAAGGTCCCCGACCTCTAAACTGAAAACCACTATGAAAGAAAAGTTAAAACACACGCAGCCATAGTGGTGACACATCAAACTTGAAAAACAACAGTACCTGCAGCGGTTTAACGGCACAGAGTGGTCAAAGTGTTCAGCTGATTACTGTGTAGTGTGTGGAGGTTAACTGGCATTTTTTACAGGTTTGCTGCTTAAAAGACAGAAATTTGTTCTAAATCTGGATGGAAACTCAGTTTCCCGTTAGAAAAGACTCCACTGTTAATGTTGATCGATAATGATTCCAGTCAGAAGCTGCATTTCTACTGTTCACACTGATGAAATCACTGTGACGTCTTTTCACTGTGTTGTCTGTAAAACCTTGTAATCTGTGAATCATTACCTATTATTTTCTTTTTTGTTATTTTTGCTAAAGGAAATCTTAAAGTCACATAACATGAACACAGCTGTGTTCTTTACTGTGCTCCGCTTGGCGTTCAAGAACCTGACTGACCTGACCTCAATGTTCTCTTGTCTGAATCGGAGTGAATCTCTGCAGCAGGTTCAACATCAGGTGGAGAAACTGAAAGCTCAAGAGTGGAGGCTACGTTGACGTGTCCAAATACTTCTGGCCTACTAGAATCTGTACATAAAGAGGAAGCAGAATCAGGAAGTGCCATGGGAACCAGACAGCGTTAAACATGTACAATGACTGAAGTGAGATTTCTGGTGAACATGACCTTAAACACATCAAGTCACTTTAATTTGGATTTTACACATTTAGGGAAAAATACACTTTAAGGTGAGAAAATAAAAGCCCAAAGCAGTGAGCAGGTGAGGAACCACAGTGTTTCCCTCCTGTTGGTGTCTGGACTGTTTTTAAAGTAACTGTGCAGCACTAAGGCAGTTTAACAGTGTAAACCTGCTAAACCTATTTGGTTCTCCCTGTTCTTTCCAACTGTTTGTTGGTTGTCGCACACAGTGGTCATTTCCGGGTTAAAGTATGCAGCAGGGCTTCTTCTTCTTCTTGCCACTTGGCCCATTTTTGTCTTTGCTCTCTGACATTTTCTTCTTGCGAACCTCCCGCATGAGGTCAAAGAAGACCTGAGAGACAGAAGAGAGAGAGGTCGTAACAGATTACTCACAACTGACATGTCTGCACGTGTTGAAAACACTTTAACTTCAGAAGGAATTTGAAGACATCCTGTTGCTCTGTGACTGCACTTCATGAACATAAAAAGGCAAAGAAGGAAAAACAGAAACTGGTGGAAAATGGCTTTGGCCTCAATGATCTGATCTGTAACTGGTTCTGCCGTGAACGATGTCGCCCCTACACAGATTTAATTCAAATGTCCTTTGAAGAGCTGCGTCCTTAAGTGTGCTGTGGTCGTTAGGTACCTTGTCGACGTTGGCCCTCGTCTTGGCTGAAGTCTCCACGTACTGAACCCCCCACTTGCTCGCCTTCGCCGCGGCCTCCTCAGCAGAAACCTGTCGTCGATCTTCCAGGTCTGATTTGTTGCCCACAAGAAGCAGCGGGATCGTCTCCTCCTCCTTCACCCGCAGGATCTGCTCCCTGACAGACACACACAGACACAGAGGTTCTACCTTAAAAAAAGCTGGATTCAAATAAACACAATAAAAAAGCTATTAATTAAGAGGTGGTTCTAATGTTTTGGCCCCTCCTTCATATAAACAGGGCGACTAAAGCATTAGAAACACTTTAATATAGGACTATATCCACCATGACCTCAGTAATACTTCTGACAGTTTACAAACTAAACAAACTTTATTTATGTGATTGATTTAACAACTAACTCACCTTAACTAGTTTACATTAAACTCCAACATAAACTGAAGTGTTGCTTGACTTCTAAGAACATGTCAGTATCACTGACTTAAGCTTGTCTTCTTAAACGAGATTCTAAATGAGAATCCAGGATTTGGGTCTGCCCTGCCAGTCTGTGACACTAATGCCTGCTCAGACAGATACAGTGCAGAGTTATCGTGACAACTTCTCAGCCTGATGCCACGACTGACAACTATGCCGTTCTTATCTAGAGAATCTAAGAATACAGACTGATCTATTTTTATTAGTAATATACGACTACACGCGGGACTAATATCAGACCTGAACTCGGAGGTGGCTGTGAAGGACTCGTGCTCTGTGATGGAGAAAACCAGCAGGAATCCTTCCCCGCTGCGGAAGTAGTTGTCTCTGATGGCGGCGTAGTCCTCCTGACCCGCCGTGTCCAGGATGTCGATCTGCACGTCCTCGCCGTCCAGGACCACCTTCTTCCTGTAGCTGTCTGCCTTGGTGGGCTCGTAGTCCTCCACAAACTGGAACCAGAAAAGGAATTACAAGACAGGAAACTGAAACAGCAGGGCTCCTGGGAAATGTGGTCATGAAGTCTCACCTCGTCGTACATGAACTGCAGGGTAAGGGCGGACTTTCCCACTCCACCGCTGCCAACCATGATCACCTTGTGAAGAACCAGAGAGGTCTGGCTCTTGTTCTTGCCGGAGGCCATGACTGTGGTCTTTGTCAGTCCAGTGTCTCAAAGCTTTGCTCAACTACTGAAGGTCAGCAGAAACCAGCAGAGACACCATATGATAAAAAATAAGAACAAAACACCAGCTGTTATAGGTTTATTCAACACCGATGAATGATGAAACATGACATTTCAACGTAAAACACTGAATATATTTCTAAAAACATTATTGTCGTACCTGCCAAACTCCTAACGCACTGGAACTAAGGCCTGCAAGAAATAATAATTAAGAAATTAAAAATCCTCTTCTTAATTGTAAAAGTTATTGTTGCTTCGTCATAAACAACTCGGATTTGTTAACTTTAGATTAATGACGGTACTTTACTGCTATTTTCTAACATGTTCTAAACCAAGCAATGCATTGAATACTAACCGCAAATGAATCTGACACTAACAAACTTCTGGATTACTTACAGTGGCCTGTAGGTGCAAAACACAACGAGTGAAACAGAAAGAGGAACACAACACTTCAGTTGGGAAATGGAAGTATATTTTCTCTTTTGTAGCTACAGGCCACTGTAAATAGACATGTTTCTGTTACTGCTGAGTCATGTTTGTTCATATTCAGCTAGGTGAGGTACACCCAACACCCTGTGTCATACAGTGACGCCTTACTACAAATAAGGGCCCTGCTGGTGGCCCTCTTTGAATGCTTAGATAGATGAAGGGCCTCCTGATAAAGTGGTGCCACCAACACCTCTGCAGCTGAAAGGACACTAAGGTCAGGACAGAACCAGTAATATGACAAAATGACACACACAGGGAACTTTGAACGAGCTGGGCTGTAAAAACAAATAGGGACAGATGAACAGAGTGCGTGTCTGTGCTCGATGAGGACTAGAGTCAGTCCTTCAGGGACAGATGAACAGATGAGGACTAGAGTCCGTCCTTCAGGGACAGATGAACAGATGAGGACTAGAGTCCGTCCTTCAGGGACAGATGAACAGATGAGGACTAGAGTCCGTCCTTCAGGGACAGATGAACAGATGAGGACTAGAGTCCGTCCTTCAGGGACAGATGAACAGAGTGCGTCCTTCAGGGACAGATGAACAGAGTGTGTGTCTGTGCTCGATGAGGACTAGAGTCCGTCCTTCAGGGACAGATGAACAGATGAGGACTAGAGTCCGTCCTTCAGGGACAGATGAACAGAGTGCGTGTCTGTGCTCGATCAGGACTAGAGTCCGTCCTTCAGGGACAGATGAACAGATCAGGACTAGAGTCCGTGTCTGTGCTCGATCAGGACTAGAGTCCGTCCTTCAGGGACAGATGAACAGATGAGGACTAGAGTCCGTCCTTCAGGGACAGATGAACAGATGAGGACTAGAGTCCGTCCTTCAGGGACAGATGAACAGATGAGGACTAGAGTCCGTCCTTCAGGGACAGATGAACAGATGAGGACTGAGTCCGTCCTTCAGGGACAGATGAACAGATGAGGACTAGAGTCCGTCCTTCAGGGACAGATGAACGATGAACAGATGAGGACTAGAGTCCGTCCTTCAGGGACAGATGAACAGATGAGGACTAGAGTCCGTCCTTCAGGGACAGATGAACAGATGAACAGATGAGGACTAGAGTCCGTCCTTCAGGGACAGATGAACAGATGAGGACTAGAGTCCGTCCTTCAGGGACAGATGAACAGATGAGGACTAGAGTCCGTCCTTCAGGGACAGATGAACAGATGAGGACTAGAGTCCGTCCTTCAGGGACAGATGAACAGATGAGGACTAGAGTCCGTCCTTCAGGGACAGACGAACAGATGAGGACCAGAGTCCGTCCTTCAGGACAGATGAACAGATGACGGACTAGAGTCCGTCCTTCAGGGACAGATGGAACAGATGAGGACTAGAGTCCGTCCTTCAGGGACAGATGAACAGATGAGGACTAGAGTCCGTCCTTCAGGGACAGATGAACAGATGAACAGATGAGGACTAGAGTCCGTCCTTCAGGGACCAGCTGACAGTCGTGAACCACTTCAACACTCAACAGCCACTTCTCCTCTTCCCGGCTCCCGCCTTCAGCCTACAGAACGCCTCCGATTGGCTGAAAGCACGAGTGGGACTCTCCTTCAGCGGCTGCCATTAGCCGTTTGGCCTGTCAATCACCCGAACGGGTAGCTAGCCAGTCAAACATCGACAGATGACGCTTTCTCTGCCGGAGGGTTTCAGTCATTAAAACGCTTCCCAGAGGAGCGAAGAACAGTTTAAACTAGCTTAAAGAACAAGGGGACGGTCAGTAAACTCACCTGCTAACGTGTTCTTCTGTCGTACAAAGCTAATTCCGCCATACAGCGACACACATACAACTTTTCCAAGTTGACCAGGCTGCTCACTGCCCCACCTTGTACCAGCCGAAGATCGTCTACGTCCACGAAGAGGAATCACTCTTTATCTGAAACAATAACGCCACAGCACAACTAGCATCTGGCGCTAGCATAGCCGTTACCAAGGCGACGAGGTTTCACAGATGAGAGCTAACAAGAACTAACAAGAACTAACAAGAACTAACAAGAACGATGGAACCTGTGTGATTTAAGTTAAACTTACATAAATAATGGACGTGTGTGTTCGGAGAGGCGACTCTGAACGTGTAGCACATGGATGGAGGAAACCGGGAAAAGACGAGGAGTGGTACCTCCTCCTTTACATCTTCGAGGCAGAAAACATTGACAGGATATGACGTCACGTGATATCTACTGTTTAATCTAAACTTTATTTAAACAGATTAGTTTAACTTTATTTATTTAAACTAGAATGACAAAGAAACCAGAAATATTTTATTTAGAGCCACAACAAGATAGTTTGTCACATACACATCTGTACAAAGTACATTTACTACACTACTGAAGTTCTTTACTTTAGGTAAAGTATTCAAAAGAAAATTATTAAAATAGTAAAAAAAAAAAAAAAGAAAAAAGAAATTCTCTCTTAAATAGAAAATAGAAACTTTCAACTCCATTAAAACTCTTTGAAATCCAAATTTCCAACTTAATTATTTTCCCTGAAGCTTTTTAAACATGGTTCACTGTGTATTTGGGTCTCAAATAATATTTCCTGTGCTAGTTTAAAAGAGAGTGGACATTTTCAGACCTTTTCTGAACATGAACCTTTGTATTGAAGGTTCAGTGTCACAGACATAAAGCTGGAAAAAAAACTATCAGAGAGAAACAAGTATATTTACTGTAAATAAACCTGGGAGGAGGAAGATATCCCCAAACCCAGTGTCTTTAAATTCTCTACTCCAGCTGAAACTCCACTAAGGAAGTGATTTCTTGTAAACAGAAGTTAATTCTTTACTATAACTGGAGTTAGTTATCAGTTCTGTTGCGTGTCTGTAGTTCCAGCATTTGGAACAAAGATGGCGCTGTTTCATTACTTCACCCTCTGCTCATCAGCAGGGAGTCCTCTGACCTTCACAGTGTGAAACTCAGTAAAACCATCTCCACCGAACTTCACCACGTTTCCAGTCGAATGAGCTCTAGGCTCAAATACAACATGTTTTATGTTGCATCATCATCATCATCATCATCATTTGATCTATTAACACATTAAATAGGTTCAGAAACTTTCACAACACAAATTCAGTGGATCAGGACTTCACTTTTCTAATTCATCACGTTATAATGAGTCAAACCAAGAATGTGAGATAAAAAACAAAAACAGAACTGACTGGATTTTACCTGTCATGCTGTTTTACCATCTGAAAGGTCAAAGGTCACCTCAGCTCCTTGTTTTACCTCAGAGGCTGCAGCTGCTGGAGGCCTCGTGTTGTGACGGGCTGATTTGGTTTGGTGTTTTTACTAACAAATGTTGCAGTCCGGACGTCCTGCCATGACTGACGCACTCATTAGTCAGAGCCGCTGCGGACTGTGTTACATTTGACCTGAAAGGCTCAGGTTCTTTGCATACCTGGACGTCGTTCAGGCTTTATGAGGTGCGAAATAACCACAGTGATAATCTGCATGAAGAAAGCAGCGCTTACTGATACTAATTTAATCCAACCAATGCTGTTTGTAGGGTTCAGGTGCTTTTATATTGTTGTTGTGACAACAATGTACCTTTACATGGTGCACATCTATGAGAACAACTTCACCAAACTCCATTTAGGATTTAACCATTTTAAGGATGCTAAGTGTTATCTAAATATCAAAACAATGAAGGGCTGTATGATGCAGCATATCATAAAGACTGGCTAGAAGAGATCGAACAAACTTGAGCTGATGTTATGTATTTCACTGTATTTGATGTTTCTTGTGTGACTTATGGATTTTACCCTACATTTCTATGAAGTTTAGAGCCGACAGTTGAAGTCAAGGTATTACTTGAAGCACCATTCATGCACAGATGTGACCTAAAGGCTCCTCTGCTTTGAAAAGAAATGACAAATGTAAAAGAATATACAACAAATGAAACAGCTCTTACAACATAACTTACTCTGGTCTGGATGAATAGAAAAATGCACTTTTTATTTTATAGGCAGTTGTTCTCTTTTTTTTTGACAAATATTGTTACATGGCTGTAAAACATGGGGTGTGTCTGAGCCAATGAGGAAAACAGTAAAAGCCCATCAGATGTCAGTCTGTTGCTCCACCACAGTTACCATACACCTCATAATGGATGAGTGGATACAGATGAAGCTGCACAACTGTTTATAACCAAATTAAAATCGGCTCCATGATGACCAGCTGTAGCCTTGAAGTATTTCCCACATGTTCATGCATCAATGTTCCAGTGAGATCCACACTAATGGAACCATTCTGCTGCAGGATGAGCACGTTTATGACATGAACTACATTTCCTTGTTAATGTTTCACTCATGTAAAATGCTGCAGGACTTTTAACATCATCTGCTTCAAAGGATGTAAAAACTCCCACCACTGATGAGTAGTAGTAGTGGTAGTAGTAGTAGTGGTAGTAGTAGTAGTAGTAGTAGTAGTAGTAGTAGTAGTAGTAGTAGTAGTAGTGTAGTAGTAGTGGTAGTGGTAGTAGTAGTAGTAGTAGTAGTAGTAGTAGTGGTAGTGGTAGTAGTAGTAGTAGTGGTAGTAGTAGTAGTAGTAGTAGTAGTAGTGGTAGTAGTAGTAGTAGTAGTAGTAGTAGTAGTAGTAGTAGTGGTAGTAGTAGTAGTAGTAGTAGTAGTAGTAGTAGTAGTGGTAGTGGTAGTAGTAGTAGTAGTGGTAGTAGTAGTAGTAGTAGTAGTAGTAGTAGTAGTGGTAGTAGTAGTAGTAGTAGTAGTAGTAGTAGTAGTAGTAGTAGTAGTAGTAGTAGTAGTAGTAGTAGTCGTAGTAGTAGGAGTAGTAGTAGTAGTAGTGGTAGTAGTGGTAGTAGTGGTAGTAGTAGTCGTAGTAGTAGTAGTAGTAGTAGTAGTAGTCGTAGTAGTAGGAGTAGAAGTAGTAGTAGTGGTAGTAGTGGTAGTAGTAGTCGTAGTAGTAGTAGTAGTAGTAGTAGTAGTAGTAGTAGTAGTAGTAGTAGTGGTAGTAGTGGTAGTAGTAGTAGTAGTAGTAGTAGTAGTAGTAGTAGTAGTAGTAGTAGTAGTAGTAGTAGTAGTAGTAGTGGTAGTAGTAGTAGTAGTAGTCGTAGTAGTAGGAGTAGAAGTAGTAGTAGTCGTAGTAGTGGTAGTAGTGGTAGTAGTAGTAGTAGTAGTAGTGTCGTGTAGTGTTAGTAGTGTAGTATAGTAGTAGTGGTAGTTTAGTAGTATAGTAGTAGTAGTAGTAGTGGTAGTAGTAGTGGTAGTAGTAGTAGTAGTAGTAGTAGTAGTGGTAGTAGTAGTAGTAGTAGTAGTAGTAGTAGTAGTAGTAGTAGTAGTAGTGGTAGTAGTAGTAGTAGTAGTAGTAGTAGTAGTAGTGGTAGTACTCCACTGAATGACGATCAAACCACGAGTAGTTGTTTCAATGTGTCACTGCAGAAATATTATCTGGGATTAATGTGTAATATGAATCCCTTTAGGAATAATTCAGTGATTTCTCCTCGGGGAGTATTATTAACACCGCCCCCCTCCCTCCCTCTCTCCTCTCCCTGCTTGCTCATTGGCTCCGCCCGCCCCCCTGCGTGTATAAAAAGTTTTCGGTGTGTGGCGGCCCCCGAGTCTCAGACGCCAGAATGGAAACGCTCCTCAGCACACCTCCCTCTCCTCCTCCTCATCTTCTTCTCCGGCTACACCACACTGGGAGTCACGACCAAGAACGTTTGAAAAGCATTTAGGGAATAAAAAAGTGAGGATGATGTTGAGCTCTTTGAGTCTGTGGACCAGAAAATGATGGATTGAACTTGTGAGATATGTTCAAGCGAGACTCGGATTCAGCTCCTCGTGGTTTGTGGGATAAGATGAAGGGAGATGCTGGGAGATGCTGATTAATGAAACCATGACACATCTTTCGCTCATGACAGTGGTGATGCTCTCTGTGTGAAGCTGCTCCAACTCCCACGCTCCAACACTCAAAGAGAGTCCCCAAGAACCGGACTAAAGAGGACTTACCTTCCCGTTTTTTGACAAACTGCTCAGAATGACCAAAGACATCAATGTAACGATGTAATGAACAGATTCTCCAGTGAATGGAAACAAACTACACTGACTGGTATCCAAGTGCGTCAGACCTGAGCGGACCGCCGTTACGCACGGAGACCGCTCGGGACTGAGAGGATTTTGAGCCTGTTCATGATTCTTCATATGATCTAAACTCTGACAAAAGAGGAAAAAAGTTTTTCTCCTCCTCCTCAAACAGAAAATGAATAGCTGTCTTATCCGACTGGCACTCTTCGTGGCTTGTGTCCTCTCCATCCGCTGCGCCGCTGCACCCGGGACCGAGGAGGAGGCGCACACGGCGTCCCAGGATACCTGCGCGTCCTGTGGCCTCGCTCAGCCGGAGGACCCCGAGTCGGGCCAGCTGAAAGTGGACTTTCTTGAGGCGGTCAAGAGACACATTCTGAGCAGGTTGCAGATGCGAGAGAGGCCCAACATCACGCACCCGCTCCCGAAAGCTGCAATGGTGACGGCGCTGCGGAAGCTCCACGCTGGGAAGCTGCGGGAGGACGGGAGGGTGGAGATCCCCAACCTCGATGGACACCCCATGAGCAACGAGGTGCTGGAGGAGACCTCGGAGATCATCAGCTTTGCCGAGAAAGGTGGGTGATGGAGACGAGTTGATTTAATAGGAGTCACAAAAACCTGACATAGATCAAATATCCAAATTTCCATGTGTCACCAATTTTCTTCAAACTTATTAAAACACACTTTGTTTTTCTAATGTAAGAAATGTGAAATTCTCAGAGATGGCATCAACTTGGCAGATTACAGGAAATAAGATGCAGCACTCAGTTCAAAGTGTAATCCTTTGTCTTCAACAAGCCAAAGCATCCTGCAGGGAGAGAAGAGCTGACAGTCTCTGATACAAACAGAAAAAAGCATCTAGGACAAGGATAGACAGCGACAGAGAAGATCACACAACAAAACATCAAATTGTGCCATAAAAAAGAAAAACACTCGAATTACCCACATGTAAAAGCAGAGGAGAGATTGGTTTGACTGAATTCTAATAACAACGTGAGCTTCTTATTTGATGTGGCTTCATGACACTCAGCTGAGGGTTCATAAAAAGAGGACGCTGTCCTTATGAAACTCCATATGTGAAATGATATTTGATGCATGCAGCTGGAGAGTCAGGTGCTGCTCAGTGAACTCTGCTGCTTTGCATTATGTATGGATGTGTTTAAAATGTGTGTCTTCAGATACTGACTCAATGAGAAACAACCCGGACAACATGCTGATGTTCACCAGATGTTGATGCATGGAGATGAAAACCCACTAAAATAAAAGCCGACACTATCTGTAGCTGCTCCCTGCATCGTTTCTGTGAAACTAGAAACTTTATTTATTTCTGGAATTAGTTTATCAAGATATCAGCTTTTTCAGTCTTGCCGTCTTTGACTGTACAGTAAGGGTTCATCTTATGTTGGTTGCTGCCTCAGTTGACCTCCTGAAGAAAGGAAAACGCCTCCAGTAACAAACGCTTAAAGGCTGTGACTGTGCAGCTCAGGTGTCTGTCAACAAACATGGAAAAAGGCTGTTATCATCTAGAAAAATGGCTTAAAAATCACCACATTTTGAATGACTACTCTGCTGCGTTCACTTGCTCGAGACAAAGTGTGGGACGCCTGGCTTCTACTTCAGAGTTGTGTTCACTTTCCTAGAAAACCCGACTTCACACAAAGATAAACTTGGGCAGCTTCTCTCGGAGTCGGCGGAGGTTTGCTTCCTGCTGAGAGCCTTTTAGTTTTAGATGTTTCTCTCTGTGGCTGCTGTGTTGCAGACCTTCCACCTCTGCGCCATCCACTTGCCAGTTGGCCACGTTGCTGGTGCTGAGCGACTGCCAGCGGGGACATGGCACGACGACAAGGCTCAGAGGAACAATTTACTCAGGGGCAGCTGAAAGGAGCAGGACTGAAAATGATCAACAACACCACCTGCTTCGTCCACGTGTGTCCCTCCGCTCGCTTGCTTCTGAAAACGATGGCGCTCTGAGGAAACATCTGCTTTGCACATCAAGAAATCGCTGCTTTGTGTCGGCACTCACAACTGTTATTCTGAACCTGTGTGTGTGTTCATTATGTCATGTGTCTGGGCCTCATTTATCCCTGATTGTGTTGCAGTTTTTGAGCTTTTGTGTGTCTGTCACGTCTTTATGTGTGTTATTGATGTCCTTTTAACTATGTGTGTGTTCTAATGTCTGCGTTGGCGTATACATGCATCTCCATCTAGGATTTTGAGTGTTTATGTGTTTATGTGTGTGTGACATGGCAGAGCTGTGTTGAATCAGTCCCCTCAGTATAAGGTCAGAGCTTTTGTGTTGGCCGTCGTGCAGCCTGAATGCAGATTGATGGGTTGAACCCTGCAGCCTGGCACCCCATTCGAATTCACTGTGTGTTAATGTGTGTGTGTAAAACTCCAGGCTCTATATGAAAAAAGGGGCTGTAGTGCTCGAATTGTTATTGGCTGCACCATAGGTGGTCACAGTTTGTAGTCCAACTTCCACTCTTCTACTCTTCAGATTTGTGTTTGTGAGCTGCCTGCTGCTGTTTTCACAACTTTCGCAGATTGAAATAGTCGAACAGCTTTAGGCACCAGGTCTCTGTGCTCAAATTAACTCCTCATTTTAACACATTCTGTAGCTTTTGATTACATCTCATCATCTTCATCATCTGCAGAGGTGACTTTGAGTTGTAATGGAAGTGTACATGTTCAAATTTCCATCATTCTTCACACTTCTTGCTTATTTGGTCTCTAAACTTGAAGTTCTACGGTACGTGCTGATGACAATCGTTTAACATGATCAGTAGCAGGAGCACAGTTTCTTCAACTGCAGTTTCGAAGTTAAAGAATGAATAATAACACCAAAATAAAAGTCTTGACCTTTTAGATTTATTGCACACTCTAAATAAAGTATTGAGCATTAAGAGAAGTGTATCACAGATACTGAATCTATTAATTTTTTTTAGAATAAAGAGAAGGAACTGGAGCTGCCAGTTGGTTATCCACTTAAATACTAAGAATATTATGCTCTGAACTTCCCCCAACTGCATTTTGTCCAAAGAGTCAGCATGTTTGCAGCCACAGGTTTCCTGTAAAGACTCATAAAGGTCTAATGTTACTGTAATACTAAGGTTTTTCTCTGTGACGTCAGTTGACAGACTTCAAACCAAAGTGGTTTTATGACGTTATGTGGACAAATGTTTTTCATTTTGGTTTTTACTTCTTTATTAGGAATTTGCTCTGTGAAACTATGGTGGAAGTAACAATGCGTCATTTCTGCAGGACACTGTGGTTTATTTATGTGTCTGTTGTTCCTCATTATACAGCTGTGGCCTTTACCATAGAAGAAGAAACGAAAGACTTAAATATTTGCCTAATGTAACGTCAAGCCACTTGGAGCAGCTGCTGTCCTTCTTTGTCCAGTATTGCATGTTCGGACACAAAGTGTTTTTCATTCAGCAGTTGGATGTTGAACCATCCGTGCCTGTCCTCATTTAACCTTTATGAGGAGTTCGTCATCTCATCATTATCAACCCGACAACGCAGCTGGTCGTCTGTGATAAACGAACCCGCTCTCAAACCGTCAATTAGCTATCCTTGTTGATCTCAGGGCAAGGTGGTCACTCCCCAACAGCTGCCAGCACATACATTACAGGCGTTTTAGCTGCTGCTTTGATCCCTGCAGTTTAGAATAAGTGAAGAAGTCCAAGTTTGAGCAGTCTGATAGAACACAACTGTGACAACTGAACACGTAACACCTGTGAAATCTGCACCTGCAACTCAACTTAACCTTTGCTTTCATTTTATCAGCAGTTAACTTTATCATTCTTGATTTTTATGCCACCTGGATGACAGCGGTGCTGTAATCTGCAGGCCCATTGTGTGATCTAACGCCCTAGCTGCTGAGTAATGACTCAGAGATTACCTCGTCTCGTGATGGATGAGGTGATGCATGTGGAGACTCGCTAGAAAGCTCAGTGTTAGCTTTGATGATCTGCAACGTCTGCTCCACGTTACACTTTTGGATCTTTGACATTTTCATATATAACTCTGTTTTGGATGCAACCTGCAGCCAGTTCAGGAAAGATGCAACACTGACTGAACTTTTCCTGGCAGAAACCTCCAGGCCACAAGATGCGTTCTGTTTGAGTTGTGCAACTGTTCAGCCGTAAAGTCTCAAGTACCTCCACTAGACAGAGTCTTACGCTTTCTTAAGGTGTGATTTCCCACTCACAGTTCTACGAGTGGAATGGATCTAAGCCGTGTCACAGTCTCTGTAGCGCTGGTTCTACATGGTTACAACAGCAGGAAGAGATAGGGAAAAACCAAAGATGGGCCCCAGGTAGAGGTCTGTAAGCTCCTTAAGATAAAATGCTTAAAATGTAAAACACAACCTCTTGTCCTAAGTGTGCTGAGTCCAGTTTCTTCGCACCATCAATTACCCAAGAGCACTCTCAGGATATTTACATGGATCCGCTCAGGATCAAAACTTTATCTTGCCTTAATGGGAGCACTGGCTTGCAAAATGAAACAGAATAACACCCACAAGAGGAATGAGTGCAATTGTAAATATATATATGGAGCAGCCCAGAGATCTTCTGTGTTGAATGTGCATAAACCTGTCTCAGACTTTATATGAAGACAGATGCTGAATGAGTTTCCAAATATATATGATGAATGAGTGTTTGAATTCCTCAGCTGCCCTGCTTCCAAACCTTTAAATCGTTTCACAAATAAAAGCCTCGGACCATTTGCAGTCTTCTTCAGCAGAAGCAGCCACGGCTCCTGAGAACCAGCTCATGTCCGTAAACGTTTTTTCTTGGGTCTTCATTCTTCCAGTTTGCTGCTGCATCTCCTGCGCTGCCTGGCCCTGTGATGTGCTCTCCGCCTGCATAAGATCTCATTTTCAGGCAGCATTCAAAACAAAGCCTTTTAACATGTGGGTTGCCCACCCCCACCCCCTTATTCTCATATCTAGACTGACTTGGAGGCCAAGTGGCCCTGCACCCGACGCCTTCCTGTCACAGTCCGCAGGATCTGTGCCACCCTGAACCGAAGGGAGGCTGAAGCCTGTTGTCTCACTTTAAGCTGTTCAGTCCTCTTTGGGATCGTTGGTCCAAGTGTTGCACATGAGGAAGAACTTATTTAATTCTTAATTTCAGTGTTTGATGGTTGTTTGTACCGAACGTGGTGTAAGATATTTTACTGTGTTACTTCACATTGTTCATCCCTCTGATGTGTTTGTGTTTCTCAGATGACATGGTGACATCCAAGTCCAGCCTGTTCTTCCTGATCTCCAGTGAGGGGAACCAGAACCTGTATGTGACCCAGGCCACCCTCTGGCTTTACTTCAAGCTGCTACCGTCTCCTCTAGAGATGCGCGCAAGACGTAAGGTGACAGTGAAGGTGTACTATCAGGAGCCCGGCCTTGGTAGCAAGTGGAACCTAGTGGAGAAGCGGGTGGAGCTGAAGCGCAGTGGCTGGCACACCTTCCTGCTGACTGATGCCGTGCGGTTGGTGTTTGAGAAGGGCGACCGGAGGCAAAACCTAGATGTGCGCTGCGAAGGCTGCGAGGCAGAAGGTGTTGTACCCATCCTGCTGAACCACAATGATGAGTCCCACAGGCCCTTCCTGGTGGTCCAAGCTCGGCAGATAGAAAACAAACACAGAATCCGTAAGAGGGGGCTGGAGTGTGACGGCAGCAGCAACCTGTGCTGCCGGCAGCAATTCTACATAGACTTCCGTCTCATCGGCTGGAACGACTGGATCATCGCACCGTCAGGCTACTTTGGGAACTACTGCGAGGGGAACTGTCCGGCCTACATGGCGGGTGTCCCCGGTTCAGCCTCGTCCTTCCACACAGCGGTGGTAAACCAGTACCGCATGCGGGGGATGAGCCCAGGCTCCATGAACTCCTGCTGCATTCCCACCAAGCTTAGCACCATGTCCATGCTGTATTTTGACGATGAGTACAACATCGTCAAGCGGGACGTTCCCAACATGATTGTGGAGGAGTGCGGCTGCGCTTGATTCGTTTCATTCCTGCTTATTTAAGGTGGAACTGAAGAACTTAACTGTAAACAGATTCGCAATATTACAACAAAAATTAATATAGAAACAGAATATTTATGGACGATGGAGAAAACATGCACACACAATCTCATCCACACATATCTACACACCCTCATATATGCCTGCACAAAAACCTGTATATATATTTATGTTTGTTGATATACGTCATTAGATTCTCTGGTGCAAGACTGTTTTCTGTTTAGAAACGATTCAGTCTCCTTCACAGGGACGTGAAGAGTCCTCTTCCAAATGTTTAAATATCCATTTTGGAAAATATTTGATATCTGAAGTTCTTCATGAAATATCTCTAAGATAGCGAAGCTCTGGTTTGAGACGTACATTACCTACTAGCCTTTACAAAGCAACATGATTTGATGTAATCTTCTGCTATCAGTCACGTTGTTAGAGTAGGTCCACTTGTTTAGAAGTGGGTATCTTGTTTGGGAATGAAACTCTTCATGTGTAGAATATAAATCCAACCTTGAACATGAAAATAATGTCTCCAGAGGAGGTGCAGGGAGCCTTACCTGAGTCACAAAGAAGGTTGGGGTGATTCAAACATGCCTCGTTCAAGAACAGTATGTGCAAACACTTGGGACAAGCACTCAAAATGTCTTCACAGCAACGTACAGCACTTCTGGCCAGGAGTCCCATTTACACTCAGTCTTATAGAAACTCTGTTCCATGATAAGACCTGCTTCACGGACATGTGGACATTTGGGCACATCCCAAAAAGATGGAAACATGAAAACATATTTTCTGTTACAGTGATGCTGTCATGCCGAGATAATCTTATAAACTGACAACTAAAAGGTAAACCTGCTAATGTGAGCTGTCACACCTGACATAACCGTGTGGGGGTCTTCACAGCTCCGGTCTTGGTAAAGGAACTTTTGTGATGGAAGGGTTAAAGGCTACTTTAACCTTTTGTTGCTCAGTGGTTGATGGGGGTTGGAAGGGATGTGTAGATAATCACTTCCCTTTTAAATTATATTTCTTTCTCAAATGATTCATGTGTGCACTTAAGTGACTAAAATCTCATCTTTCAAATTCTGTCTCCCCACATCACACAACATATTTTCCTCAAATTCCAAGCTTTAAAATCCTACCTTTGTTTTATTTGACACTCTTTATTAGCTGGACTTTAAGCTAGGAGGTTTTGACTGGTACATGCAAAGCAACTCTGCATTTCTGCCTATGATACGAGGAAGCGTCCAACCATTTTTCCACCAGCAGGCTTGTGTAGATTTAAATAATTACCAACACTAACCAACTCTACCCAGCCTATGTACAATATGAAAGAGTCAATGGCAGCTCCTACAAAGCAAACTTCTAAAGAAAGACATTATTGCTTGTTTTTTTCTAAAATCGAAGCTAAAATAAGGACTGCACCATCTTCCCCTCATAGTAAGACTTGATGGGTTGAAGACAATGGAATGAAATACCAGGAATAACCTCAGATCTATCCATCTCTACTGCAGGCAAAACCTTCAGCTTCTCTTTTAAAGGGATCGTTTAAATCCTTCCAATCAATAATAATACTAATATTAATAAAACAAAAATTTAATCTATATTTCATTTCAGTCAAAGTGAAAAGTTGCCATATTGCTCAGTTTAGTGATGGTGTAGCTTCGCACTTCCTGACGCACATTTTAAAAGCACTTGCAGATTAAAATGCCTTTGATGAGCCCTATCTGGTGCACCACTGCCCACAGTCCTTCTAAAAGAAATAAGTGCCGCATTAGCTATGCAATGTATAGTATTTACCCACATAACACAAGCTAAACGTAAGCTCTAGTGACAAACTATCACCAATACTTGAAATGTAAGTGTGGCAAGCGGGGGCACATTGGGTTGTGGCTAGGAGGCTTCAGGAGGCAGATTTCACGTCAGTGAAAACAACATAATGTGTTTTAAAGTTTTTGTTAGTAAGTGGTGAAGCTTTGTATCGAGAAACAAACTAGAAAGAAACTATTAACAACATTAACACAAGAAAAATGAACATTATTACAGAACAATGGTTTCCACACTGAAAAATGTTTTTATGATAAAAATACAGATTTACACAGAATAAATACATAAATTAAACCTTTTTATTTTTCTTTATTTTTCTTAGTTGTACTAGATATTTTTATTAATACCTGAGAATCATCTAATGAAAGTGGTTAGAAATTTAGGCACCCATGTAGAAATACTTGCAAAGACTTATTGGAATAGCGTCTGTGCTGCATGACCGTCAAAAAGCCGCTGTCACTATGACACGATCAAAAAGAGGACAAACAGTTTTCACTAACTGGATGTAGAAGGTTTTAAAGATTGTTGAACGACCTGTTGAGTTTCCTTTTTACTTCCATTGTGTCTTGAGTTGGAACTGAAATGTAAAAAGAGGCTAACTGGGGCTAACGTTGACCCAAATGTGATGCATGAACAGTGATTTTGGAGTCTAAATCAATTTGTCCCAGCGGAGTTCCCATCACGGCCTGTTTGGCACCGTAACACACTTTAAGACACAGTTTCAGGTCTCAGTCACTTTGACACTACTTTGATATTTTCAGGTTAAACGTTTCAGCGACCTGTTATTTCTCTGGCTCATTATATTCTGCTCTCATACACAAGCTTCACCACTTCCAAATATGCATTGAAGGGAAATAGCAGAGGTTCAGAAACTGCTCATTATCTCACCTTTTCCTGCCTCTTGTCCGATGCTTGCCCTAACCTTGCCTGCCACTGTAACCTTTCGCTTATTCTTCAAAGCGGATGGACGTTAGAATATTTGCACTGAGGAGTTGTGTGACTAGTAATAAGAAAAGTAAAGTAAATAAAAAACTGCCATGAAAAGAAAAGTTATTTTTATAGAAGCAAAATTGAGCTCTGTTCAAATGTATTATACCTAATCATGGAACCAAAGAGGCCAAGAGGTTTAGCTATTGGAAGATGGTAATGCCATCGTGTTATTGCTGTTGTAAATGACGTTGACAGTTTAAAGAGGCCTAAACACTGTATCAGGGTATAATATCAGTCCATAATCAGCTTAATCTCTTTTCTATTTTGTACCTAGACATGGAATATTTCATATTTTTTCATCAAATTACTTAAATATTCCTAGTTTTCTTTCTTCTTTTTGTTAGCTCATTCCAGAATTATGTAGAGTGAAGCACACGTCATCTGATCCCTGTACAGTCGATGTACATATGAATATGCCTTTGAAACGTTTTGTTCTTTGTAATTGTTGAAAAATAAATTTCTTATTACCTATTGTATGGATTTGTCGATGTGTCAAGAGAACAGTTTGTGGAGTTGAAGATTAAATTGATCAGTGTCCACGGCTGAAAAGAGCAAAACACAAATGTTGTAATCAGTGATGGAAAGTAACTAAGTACAGTACAATCACATACAATACTTACTTTGATTTAATATTTTTATTTTATAACTATTTCAATCTACCAGTACTTTTACTCTACTACTTTTATCTGGCAGGTTTAACTACTATGCAGATGTAGTTTCTTGATATAAAATATAATTAACTAATATATGAGGATGTATTATTGTAGATTAAACAACAGTCAGTTCATAAAGAGGTAAAAATTAAAAGTTACTTTGAACTGTTTCAAAGTAAATTTTCAGAAATTGAGTTTCTGGTTCTTTAGAATTAAACTTAGTAGAACTTGAACACGTAAGCAACTGTATTTATCAGGGACGTCAAACTAATCTGGTTCTAGACCTGTACATTCATGTTATTAACAGCAGTTAATCAATTAAAAAAATTAAGTTAATCACAGTTTAACTTAATTTATTAGGGTTGTCAGTGTTAACACAGTTAATCTAGATATAACAGTTGTAGACTGTGATTAATCATGATTAATGGCAATTTTAAAATTGCTCTGCTGTTGTTATTTTGATGACAAATACACTTGACCAGTACAGTTTGTTGACCTCATCTCAGTATCTTTTTTAACACCAGCAAAAATGAGCTTCGCCCAAAGATGAAACTTGTGGAAGTTTCAGTTTATTCACATTCGAAAAAGCTAGTTGAATTGTGTTAACACTGACAGCCCCAATATACACGGCTCACAAATGAGATGACGGATGGTGTCGTGGGGTATCTGGACCAGGGCATCACTGAGTTCCTATCACTTGATCAATTAGGAACTGCCAGAATACTCTCAACACATGAGGCCACTGCACCAGTGTAGGGTCTGACAGTAGGTCCCCTCTGATATTAACTGACCAGATCGATATCCCAGAAGTTTAACTGCCTTGATGCTAAACTCTGATTTAAAAGTGTTCCTTTCATATGTATATTCACTTCTGTGACACTCCAAACAAATATGTATGCAAATATTCACTTTCTTCTAAATGCATAAAAACTAAATTTGTAGATGTTTTATCATTCATATTACAATCAGTGCCAAGTTTAGCAGTTTAAAACACTTTATTTTCAGAGAAATCACTGTCAGTGTAGCCTACTTGTACTTTTGCAATTAAAGTACATGATCTTACTTCAAAGTATGTAAAGAATTTGAAGTGGTACTTCTACTCATATTGGAGTATCTCTCTAGGCAAGTACTGTCTGTACTTTTGACACCTTGTAATCATATCAAATAAGATGACGTCTTGTCGCTACAACAAAGCGTAGGCGTACTTTTTTAAAGATAACATCAACTATAGCAGTTGAAAATCCAGCTGTTAATTCTAATAGCAGATTTCATTGTTTGTTGACATGACATTTACCACAAGCAGCTTGTACGTCAGGCTGCTGACACTGCTGGTTTTCTTCCATACTAGTATTTACCCACATTTGTTGATTCAGTTGCTTTTTAAACATGTGTCCACATACCGTAAGAGGGCACCGCCAAATGCTTAGAGTTACTGACATATCTAAAGTGACGTAAGCGATCACGTTTTAAAAAGTCATGATGACAAATCTGGTTAAAGAAAATATTCACAGTGAGAAAACAAACAGGATAATTAATTTAGACCAGGGTCACATCAAACACTGGAGACGGAAACATCTTACATGACTTCATTAAAGGTTTTTTATTTTAAGCAGTGGTGAAATGTAACTGAGTACATTTACTTGCAAGTACAAAACTGAGGATCTGAATTAAATGCAACTTCTCTACACTACAAAGAAATTGAAGATTTTTTCTGCCTTTCTTTTAAAATATTGTAATTTATAAATAATATATTACACAGGTAATAATTTATATTCTTAAATAAATAAATCTATTATCTGCACTGAGGCAGTTTTACTACAATTAAAATACAATATGTGCTGGGTGTTTACAAGCTGACTTCAGTATAATTAAATACTCAGGCCAAAACAAATAAACAAATAAATCAATAAGTGGAAGAAATGTATTCATGTCGTGACAAATTTTGAGAATTAAAAGGAATATTTATCATACTACTCGAGGGATCAGTGTTAAAGTGTAAAAATGTATCTTATCTCTTTGTTTACTGCATTAAATAATTAAATCAGGAAATAACTGATTGAAGTTAAAGTATAAGCAAACAAGCCTAAGAATCTGAACAAGCACGTATTTTCAGCTTTCGGTATTTGACGTTTCATTTTGAGATGCTATGTATGAATTTGGTCTGTACTTTGATCGTGCTGCAATATTTCTCCACCACATTTGATTCCTGCTGGTTTCAAAAACTAATCACGGTTGCATTGAGCTAAGTCCAGAATTTCTCAAATCCTGGTTATGATCAGTATCATTTCTGCAACATAAAATACTGGATGTACCAGAATTTGAAAGGCCAACATATTGAAAAACTTTTTACATTGCTAAGTTGACTGATGAGAAGAAGGGTCCATTTTGCCCTCAGGGATTGGTCATGTTGTTTCCTGAGGGCTGGGATTAGGAACAGGCCGCTCTACAGAGCTTTACATGTGCCCACTCAGACATACAAAGGCTCTAAACAGGCCTAATTATACCTAAGCAAATCTCAGCAGAACTTCAGGGGTCAAGTGTTTGACCTCTGGGGTCACACCCTGGGAGGAGACATGTAATCATCTATAACCGGTGCAGCGTTAGCAGTTAGCCTCGGAGGAAACTCATGAGTCTGTGATCATTTTATTTGTGTGTATGACCTCAACATGTGAACGTATTCACTTTCGTGAACCTCGTCGAACTGCACAACACTGTCACTGCTGACATCCGTCAGAGGCATAAACACCCCTAAATATAATCTGATAAGTGTCATCTAAAGCAGAGAGAATTTTTGTTGTTAAGTGGAGTGAAATGATATGTTTCAGACAGAACACAGTCGCCCCTTAATCTGACAGGTGATGAAGGCATGAGTCAACTCTGACATTGTCTGCTGCTACTCAGGAATGAGAAAGCAAAAGAGAAAGAGAGACGAAAACAAATACAGAGAAAAGGGAGAAATAAATATGTGCATGTTTATTTTATCATGCTAGAAAGGTTGCTTGAAATTTAGGGTAAACTTAAACTGACTAATACAATTTATGGTTTCTCATTAATGAAGAAACTTAAACAAACAAACAGACAAACAAAAACAAAACAATTAAGAATTGTTAACGACATCATGTTTGTGTGAAACATTTAGATGTCCACATTTCAACAAAGTAAAGGATCTTCACTATGTAATAGCTAAACTAATTAAATCTGTGTTATCATTATTAGGGCTACATCTCAATGGTTCTTGTCATGTTAGTTAATTAACATTCATAAAATGTACGATAAGTCAAAGATCTACATGTATCCTTGTACAAAATGTTAAACACATTTAGAATTAACACACATTTCATGGTTTCATGGTTTTTAAATACTGAAAATGATGCAATGTTATATTCTGTCAAGACTTCACAACAGACTGTGAGATTTCAGCAACTCACACAGTGAAATATGGATCTAATGAACTTATGCATCAGCTTTGAAGTGTACATGATACAATAAAATCCACTACACTGTGGGCTATGAAATAAGTCAGTATATGGCATAGGCCAATGGCAGTTTTGTCAAGTTTAATGTGCCAAAGCAGTAAAGACAACGATATGGCACGTGTGCTCTGTGTGACAGGATAACAGACTTGGTTCCAGGTAATGTAGTTCAGATGACTTTGAGTAAAGAAACTGACTGAGTTACAGGTAACAAAGAGTTTCAACAATAGGTCACAAGAGAAGTTGCTCATGAGTAACTAGATTAGAACAAGTAGTTTGATCACAGTACAATTAAACCAAAAACTGTAACACTGAATAAAAGTAATAGAACCTATTTAACATATGACATATGGTCGAGTCTCAGGGCCCCAGTCCTTCCTCAGGTTCGATTTAGACACTGTCCATGACAATCTTGGCCAAAAACTCACAGTCCATCATTGTTTTTCCCGGCTGCAGTCTCACTCTGAAAACAGCAAAACAGCAGAGGAGCGCAAAGCACGGACACTGCTCCCTTTTTGGATATATGGATGTACAAAGACGTCGCTCTTCTTCCTCCTATCCTCTTAGGATATAAACCAACTGTGGATTTATAATCAATGTTTGACTAAACAGTTCTCACATGAGCAAACAAACCAGTATATGTGTGCATGCACAGGTATGAAGTTCGTGGCTGCTGGATTTACTTCAAAAGACGGACTGATTCTAACTGACTGTGACCTAGATCTGGACCTTATTTAAAGTTTGAACTACTGTTTGAAGCGTTGTGTTTTGTCTTGTTTGTTTTCTCCGTTAGCTTGTTAAATGTACTCCAAACTCATTCATTTCATTGAGTCATTAACAACACACAGTCACAAATTCCATGTTCTGATGCCTTGTTTTAATGCAAGGGGGCGAATTAGAATGATTTACTGTCAGCTTTAGCGTTCAAACTTCTCTTGCAGCCAGTGCCGACTCAAATGCCATTATTAATTAAACACTGACAAAAAGCAAGTCAGAAGAAGGGGCATCAGTGTCTGAGCTGTGGAAATGCAGCTTGAGGAACTGCACATTGAGCTTGAGTGGTTGTTGTAAAAATACCTCTTCATAACAAAAGCAGTCACAAAGTGCAGATATTCCCGAGAACAAACTCAAAGAGGGGAGGCTGTAATTTGGTTATGCAGTTTCAAAGGAGCAGGCGTGTAGACGTATTAAGCAGAGATTTATGCAATTATGGAGCCTACTTTGTGGCGATGTCAGTTGACACGAGAGGTGTTTTTTATCATGCTGCTCGTGGCATTAGCAGGTCCACCACAAAACACAGGAATGTTCCTGAACACAGCCTCAGGGCCACACTTAACTTAACATGCTGTTGTGGTGTTTGGCAGGCTATAACAGTTATATGTTTTGACAGTGCGGTGAGCTCTAGTGTGATATTTTCTATGTGACAAGGTACAGTACCTGTCGCCTGGAAGGTGGATTAGAAACAGAAGCTTTTGTTTTTCCAGACTGTAATTCCACTGTTCAAGTCAGGTCTTGATTGCATGTGGTCCGAAGGCAAGGTTTAAAATTAAAAACACATAACAAATAATTACATACTTCATGTTGACATTCATCAGGCGAGCTGACAAGACTTGACTACATCAGTACTACATTAGGTCTTTCAATATAAAAATGCATTCCAAATGCAGAGTTTCTCTGTCACACAGTTATTTATAATAACATCAATATCACATCACTGTGTCAGCTTGAAGCGTGATTTTATGCTTCAAGAGTTTTCTTTAGTGTCTGTCATAAAATGTTCCACAGAAAACACTGAACCAAAATATTTCTGCACAACGTATCAAGTAAACACAACTAACTAATTGCTACGGCTACACCTATGCTCATAGAGCTGGGGTTGCATTATGTAACCAATGTTTTGTAAAGTAAAGATTTCAAGATCAAACAGATAAAAACAGAATATCAGGGTATCTGTTGTTGTTTTGTTTGACCTTTCAGCAGCAGTTTTCTCTTGTCCAATGTGTCCCTCTACCCTTGTCTCTGTACTCTTTGTAAACTAAATGCTTCCAATGCACCAGTAAACACGTTCCATGACACGTGGTATAGACATGATAAGTGAGACTGAGATGTGCTGCTGAGTCAGATTAAGCATTGCTACACACAACTTGTTGATCCTTCCATCCAACTCCTGGCACTAAAACTAACTCTAAATGAAAATTTAGATGGAATCCAAAAATATTATCAAAATCTTTCATACGAAAGTCAACAACAACAATCCAAGCTGCTTTATACGGCAGGTATGCAAAACAAATGACTTTGGGGCTAAAGCATGCTTATGGGAAACTTTTGGCTGGGACACAACAACACAGTCACATTACTGTCTACACAAGTTGATAGCAATGTTGAATAGAGCTCCTTTGTCCGAATAACGATGGGATTTTCCATCTGAGGAAAATGTGCTCTCAGCGGAGACGGTGGAATTTCAAGGCCACTCACAGGTGGATGATATCAAAAAGTCATGATCAGGCGTTGGAGTAGAATTCAAGATATGGAAAAACTGTTTTTTTTTTACTTCATTTCCCAAACACTGCCTGCCCTTTGGGAAAAGTCATCACTAAAAGATTCAATACTATTACTGCCATTGGTCTTTTATTAGATATCATTAAGCATTCAGTTGTGGAAAAATGTGTTGTGCTTCAAAGTAAGTCAGCTGTGGTGTGTTTACATTATCAGTTGGTGGAATTTGCCATAGGGTTAAAGCAATACCAGAGATTTCACATCACATTATACAGTGATTAACAAGGACTGTGGGCCTGTTGAACAGCACACACACCACCGTGGAGCCTACATTACCATGGGTGTGTACTGTTAATCATAGATTTGGCAGAGCAGACCGTTTTACCGTTTCAATGTGGGTGTTATTATTCAAAAAATGACTCATAATTGTTTAGTGACAGAAATATTTTTGCATTTATTGCCAAAGATTTTGTCCTTTGCTTTCAAATGATATTCCACTTAATCAAGTCTCAAATTTGTATTTAAATATGGGTCAAATAGCCGAATGAATTAAGTGGACACCAGATCACATTCTGCAGAGCAGAAATATGTGTTTTACATTTACATTTAGTCAGACGCACAAGGTACAAGGCAACGGCAGGGTAAGTGTAAGGAGGTCTTTCCTAAGGACCCCTACAGGAGGTAGGCTTTAGAGATAGGGACCCAAGTTGAAACATCGGTAGAGAGCTCAGAGTACAACAGCTGTTGCACCTGTTGAAAACATTGGCATGATCCTGATACAGACGTTTATGATGGTGTCAAAACCCTCCAACATCACCTTGTCATTGTCACTGTAGTGATGCTTAATTAAAGGAAGTATTTGAGCAGTTTTTCACCCAACAATGAATCAGAAGGAGATGGAGTCAGAGGAGAAGAGGCATCTTGCTCTGCAGAGGTGGAGTTTATGTTGGAGAATGACTGGAATGTTCTACTGCACTTATCAAAATATGCGTGTTCCCTCTCCAGGTTTTCTTTTACCCAAGGCATCAACAACCACAGCTTGTAGCGTAATCCTCTCTTTTAAACCTTCTGTGGTTTCTTCTGAATGCTCTAAAATTAAAGCTGCCACGTTTCCCGTCTCTGTATGTTGATAAAAAGATGTTTTAAAACATTCACAACCAATAGGGGCTTCTGTCAGTTTTACCAGCGGGTTCATCTGGAATGTAAATGTCCTTCACAGAGATTTTAAAGATGTTTCATGATCACGAAATTTGAAATGACCTTAAATACCTGTGTTGGACTGAGTTTCTGCCAGGAGAATAAAAAATATTTAATTAAATATCTATTTATAAAAGTATGGTTGGTTTGTCAAATATTATAATATCAATATTATAAGATAAATTTTCTAAATTTGATTTCCCATCTCATCATTTTGACTGCATAAGTTGACAATTTGACTCAACGTTAAAATTTTAAGTATCAGTATATGATACTTGACATATTCTCACATAGTTCTCACTTGAATTCAACTCTATTTTGATATAGTAAGTCATGATATTTCTTCATAAGTCAGACTTATTTAGTAATTTATGAGTCTGACGTATTGGATCCATAAAAACAAATATGAAACAAATATAAATGTATTGTCAAGTATAATAAATACATGAAAAGAGGAAAACTATTTAAAAACAGTTTGACCTGGTGCTACGCTGCAGTGAGGTCAAAAATCCCACATAGCATAATTTTCTTTATGTGGGAAACCACATTTATCCCATCTGACCACATCCCAGAGCGCCAGCTTTGTGCAGAGGGATTCAGGTGTTAAGTCACAGCTCCAGAGACACTTGGCTTTCCTCCAGAGGTGGTGCGCCTGACTTGCAGTTTCCTTCTCAGCTTGTTGTTGTTCGGATGCCTCCTGACTCATGCTCAAGGAATTCCACTTCACCCAGTGTCTCAGGTCTACGGTGACGCCAGCCATCCGCTGCGGGGCCAAAACACTTAGGTATATTAGAGTGGGATACTTAAGGGACGAAGCTCGGCGATGATAAGGATGAGTCACAGTCTGAACATCTCCACCTCTGAAAATAGCAAAACCTCTCAGAATCAAAACCACAGCTCCTCCCTAATTAGTTAAGATTGCACATGAGACACCTCAGATAACCTCAAACAAGGTGTTGTAACAGCAGTGGTCATGAATGGATGATTCCTCCTAAATTACTTTACAATTAAAGTAACAAGTCATATTTATATATATGTATCTAAATGGACTTGTAGGTGCTATAAATGGGGCCATATTCATTTAGACTGGTGAGAAAGACTGGTGAAAAATAACAGGTCCCGTTATTATGTTCATTTGTAATTATTGTTAATTTGTAATCATTGTGAGAAAAGCGGGTCACGTGGGAAGAGGTGGAGGTAATCACGATTCAGACACACCTGTCCGCCTGCATGACGGCTCGTAGGACAGAGGGTGAGTGGGTCGCTGTACTGTCTGCTTTATTATTCTCTTAATTTCATCATTATCATCTGATTCTGTTAAAAGTCTTAACGTATATTTTAGATCTTGTTGGATTTCTTTGTTTAGTGCACACAAAAAGTCCTCAGCCTCTCGTTTGGAGATTTGAATTTCCTGAAGTGGCTACACAGATAATTCATTTTAGTTTCAGCTTCAATCAATCTCAGACTCACAGTCTGCGTCTTCTTTTGATTTGTGTACCATTGAACCTCACTTTAGTTTACAAATGAAGAGTTCAGGGACACAAACTTAATCACGTCAAACCTACATCACCTCCTTAAGGACTCCTCTGGTTAGAGATACAGGTTTTTCAAATGTACAGTAGGTTCATGGTTCATGTGTGCAGTAAGTGCTTTAATTCTAATACAGTAATTCTAATATCGATTATAAACGTCCTCGGAAACATTCTTGGATCTTTGTGCTGTTTTTTTTTTTTTTATCATTGTACTGAATTGTGTGCACAGTAACATCAGTTTACGTCTTCAGTTGTCTTTTACTGATGGAAAACTGTTTGCTTCTATATGTCGATAAAGAACTTAAATTAAGTCTCTCGGTCTAAAGCCTGAGAGACACCTGAGAGAAACAGACTGAGGAACTAATGTAGGCCTCAAACCGCAGTTTCAGAAACTAAACGTTTGAGTGAAGACTGACATCAAGCACAGGAGGCGCCACTCAGCTGATCAGCCTTTCTTTGAGCACAGACTTCCTATTGAGGAGAAATTGAGCGATGCCGTCTTTTCAACAGTTTAAAAATGGTGGTCAGCACTGATGTAATTCATCTTGTACTTTTTTTAGGTGATGGGGGTGTGGCACATTGTGCTCCCTAAACGCTCCAGATGGTTGGTTAAGCCAGAGCTGCTGCTGGATCACTGCATCCAACTGACCCACACGGTGTGCCGCTGTTGACGAGCGTCCTCCCCTCATGAATATACATGAGCAGGAGGAGCTCGCTGTGGAGAGAAAACTGGCCTGGCCTCATTAGAATATTCATACCACCGAGGGTTAGTGAGAATGACGTGCCGGCCTTATGGCTATTCATGAGTTGGTCTAATCTGATGGTTAAGACGGAGCCGTTTCTCAGTGGAAACGTTGCCCCCTCCGATGATCAGCACCTCTAATAATGAGAGCCTCATTCATAAGTGTACAGTGAGCAAGCTGCCATTTTTGTTGCCTGATTAAGCCTGATGCTTATCCCTGTTTCTAGGTCAGGGAGAGGCATACCAAAAGCATTAGAGCATCATGAATCAGGCTGATGACTTGGTTAAGAAAACATATCGTACACTGGGAAATTATTTAACCGTGACCACCAACTTTGACACTGCACTTCCTGCAAAGAAGCAGGAACTTTAAGGACTTCATCCCTATTTGCTGGCAAAATTGCCACACATGGCTTTTTCTTTCTTTCGTTTTCTCTCTCTCTCTCTTCCTTTCTTTTTCATTTTCATTGTTGCACCCAGTGCCTGAGAAAAGTAGGACAGAGCAAGTTGCAAAAGGCACAATGGGGGACAGTTTGCTTTTCTTGGTAACTCCCAATTAGGCATTGTTCTCACTTGAAATGTTTCTTTTGAATAATTGACAGTAATTTAAAGGAAACTTTAAAAAAAAAAAGCACATCCATTATCTAAATCAGGCCACGTGTCTCTCCAGGCTTACATCAATATTATTTAAGAGCTCTCATTTGAGTGAGGCACCTACAATGTTCCTTTGGAGCATTAACTGTGTGCCCTTGGCAGATACTGCTGTTTTTTCCTCCCCTAGGATTCAAAGGTTGTGTTTGGGCAGGTTTGGTCTTGTTTCAGGGCTAAGCTCTCTGAATAAAGGGTTAAAGCTTTCTTACAGGAGTGCCTGTTTGGCTGATTTTTTCCACCCTCTAAGGGTGCTCGGTCCCTGCGCTGCTGCTGAGTCTCTCTAGGGCACATACTTGTGGGGCACATATATTCTCACTCATTAGTTCTGCAGATTTGGGGCCCTCAGGGTACTCATGTGCACATGTGTAGGGAGTGTGGTTCCCACTGTGCTCCACCGCTCTGATTGAGTCTCTGATTGCCTTGACATTAAGGGGGCTACAATTCTTGTGTCATGCCTGGCCTGATGAATTGGCAGTGCAGGAAGGGGAGGCGGGTGGGAGCACTCTGAGCTGCTGGTGTCGCCTTGAGGTTTGTGGCTCCCTGACCGGCACTCAGCACTGGAGAACTAATGGAATTTGGCTGCAGCACCTGACAGGTAAAGGCGACTAGATGGTGATTAGTGTTGATTATCTGAAAGTACTGGGTGGGCAGTTTTCTCTCCACAGAGGGTTAGTAAAATAACTAAACGTAATATAAATGTCACAATTTGAGTTTTAATTGAGTCTTTCATGCTCATTGTGATGTGGAATTATTAAGTCTAGAAAGAGTGAAAGGAAACAAGGACAGAAATAGATAGAGTTGTTGTTTTTTTTTACCACATTCAGCACTGTCTGAATTACACACATCAAAACAGGCAATGGTACCAACAGTTGACCTTTAGTAGTAGCACTGTAGCAGTGCTGAGACATGAGTCACAGGTGTTAACAGGTGTGTTTTAGCGCCTGCTTAACGCATGTATGGTATAAGAGAGTTTTAAGAGGAAACTGTTCTGCAGCAACAATGCCAATGTGTCATCTTTTAACATAGTGGTGGGGGTGTTTTTGGTGGGAAATGTATGGCAGCTGAGGGGCTGGCTCACTTACAGTATGTTCACCAATGATTTAACCCTGAAGGTAGTAGCTAAATTACATCCTGTCTTGTCTGCTCACGTTCAAGAGAATGCCTCAAAACCCACTGGCCTGCAGCTCATTGTACATCAAGACTATGATCCCTAAACTGCTAAAGCAACAGAGGAGCTTCTTAAAGCTGAAGAGATGGACAGTTCTTGAATCACCTGATCCGAACCCGACTGAGTATTAGTCTTACTCAAACGTGAAAGAGATAAAGCGTGAGCTGTAGAAGGCTGCGATACAGGCCCGACAAAGCATCACCTGAAAAGATACCCAACAACTGATGTTGATGATAAATAAGTGATATGCATTAAATAACACATGACTACTGTTATTTATACTGTTGCTGTGACTCAAACTTTATGCTGCCCTGAAATGAATCAGGTGGAGGAGCGAGAAGGTCAAAAGGTTGGATATAGGGACCATAGCACATGGTCTTGAACAGCTGATAACGGCCACTGAACAGAGTGATAACATTCTAAGTGGACGGGGACTGTATCTCACCCAACTCAGGTCACTGAAGTTCAAGGTGATTTTTTGGCCACCCACCGTTTCCCCCACCGCTCTGAACTTTCCACTGAGCCTTTCAGTGTCAAATTGCTGTTTTGTTTCTCGTCAGTCCTCCTTCACGTCCACCTGTCAAACAGGGGAACATAACTCTGCTGCTGTTTCATGCACACTGTGTGCTTTTTGCATTTTTAATCATCAGTGTGGTTTCATGGAACCAGGCGGTGATAAACTCATTAACAGTGGAGGAAGGAAGTAGCTTTCGGAGTGCAGCTGTTTTTGTGCATGACACCTGGTTTGGATTGGAGTGTGTTGGTTTCTCTCTGTCCATGATCAACACAATCACTGCAAACAATATGCAAGTGAAGGCCTCTCATCCACCTCACTTACCACACAACATGGATCAGCAACGAGCCACCCCGCTATTTTTGAGGTCAAGGCCTCCCAGTCAGCTAATCTCTTGGTATGACTGACTTCATCAGTTAAGAAGGCGCTCGCCAAAACATTGCACAACTCATATTATTAAGAGGCTTAAATATTTGTGCAGGAGTACAAAACACCATTATTGTCTTAACAAGGATTTGGTGTTGAACAATTTTCTTTATAGTCACACACTTATAAGATTATTCTGCTTGTGAGACATTGCGGTGGACGTTTAAGCGCGGTGCAGAGCTCTCAACTGTAAGAACAAGAGCTGAAAGATTAATGAGCAGAGCTGTTTTTCCAGGAATCACAGGAGTCATGATGTTCAGATGCACAAAATACATGAGGGCCGCTGGCTGGAGGCCTGCGCAGGTAATTAATAATTACACTATGTGTTATAATATTTGAATAGTTTAACAGCAGGTTAAGGTTTTAAGGTCCATCCTCGGTTTAGCTGTGGGTTGATCAGTCAGTATAAACTAATGCTGAAAGTTATAAAATTTATCGTCATAAATTTTAAGATAATAAGTTTACATATTAGATTCTTTAAAACTAAAACATAATATACTGTACATACACCGCCCTTCTAAAAAAAGTCACCTCCTGGATTTAACTAAGTAAAGAGGTAAGAGCCCCCCACTGATAATTACTGCATGGATGATAAAAACAACAGTAGGACTCACGGCTAAGTTTAATAGTAGAAGTAAGAGCATTTCCACACGCAAGGCGAAGGGAGCTCAATGGATTAGGACTAAACAGCTGTGTAGCCTTAAGAAAACCACTTGTGACTGAGGCTACTGGGAAAAAAGGAGCATAAGATGGAAGAAGGTCATGTGGTCTGATGAGTCCAGATTGACCCTGTTCCAGAGTGATGGAGCATCAGGGGAAGAAGAGAGGAGGTGAAGTGATGCACCCATCATGACTAGTGTCTACTGTACAAGTCTGTGGAGGCAGTGCTATGATCTGGGGCTGCTACAGTTGGTCTGGTCCAGGTTCAGCAACGTTATGAGTCCAAAGAATGAGGTCAGCTGACTACTATAATTGAAGAAAAACATTAAAGAAAGTTTTTTCATGAAATTACAATTTTTAAACATTTGTTTAAAATCACTGCAACATAAATAATTTATATAAACATCTTAATAAAATAAACAAACAGAGCGTCTCCTCTGACTGAGGCTGTCCTCAAATACATTGGACACTTGGAGGGTACCTGTCCCTAGGATAAAGGAGAGACCACAGGGAGAACAGCAGCTGGATGATATTACTTTAGGATGAGTCAGTTTGACTTTAGGGAGTCCTTAAAGGGCCACTGTCCTGCATGTTCTCTAACTATCTCTGTCCTACCCACTGCCGATTACCTGGATCAGGTGTGTTCAGCCAATCAGAAGCTGAAAAAAGCAGCGATAGGTGGAAAACAAGCACCAGGATTGGCCACCTCTGTTCTGGACTTTAGTAACTGCACTAACTCTCAGTTATTTAATCTATAAATTGTAGACTATATTGTTTTCTAAGCTCATATGACATATGTAAGAAGTGCTGTGAAAGTGGAAACAGTACTTTGAGGTGACAGGAGACTGTTTCCTGATCAACAACTTTGGACAAATGAGAACATGACAGTTTTATGATTACTGGTAAATTATAGGAGCAGCCTGGTTCAGAGCTTGGGCTAAATATGAATGATGATGTGGGTTTTTTAGGACCCCACTGTGTTTGCATAACCAATCATCGCCAACAACTGGCCGAGCCAACATCCACTGAACTAATTTAACCTCTCTTGTTTGAGGGCATTTTTGATTACTGACTGACCTGGTAAGAGCACGTGCTAACATGAAAATAAAGAAAGACTCCACACACACACTTGCAGTATTCTCCAGGAGAGATGGCAACGATTCAAGAAGGCAGCTATTAAGGGAGCTTACTCTGTTGTGTTTCACTGTGAAACGCCGCTCAATGAATGACATCACTCGCAGCTTGTGTTCATACAAATCTCGTCCAGACCCCGAGATCTCATTTGAGGCAACTTGAACAAATATTGGCAGGGACGACAGCTCTTTAACTCAGAGCATGAATGTTCTTTTCCTCGTTTTCCACACACACGTAAACACAGAGTGAGCTTTGTGATGGATAAACCATTTAGCTGCAATCACCATCGCGGCCTAATATGCAGCGATAATTTATGGTAATATATGGTCGGGTGTATATTTTCTTTGAAGGCAGCCTGATAAGGATCATGTGGCATGTTTCTGGTGAGCGTTGGGGAATACAATTGGGAGATTTGTTGCGGCGCTCTGGAGGCCCCTGTGGCCCCCTGTGGGGCCTGAACACACTGAGGCAGTGTCTCCGCCCCGGGCTCTGTCCATCACTCACAGGCTGTCCATCAGAGCACCGCGTCCCCCGGGTGAATGAATGAGCGACTGCCGGAGCGGGTGAGGGAGGAGGATTCATTCCCAAACATCTCTGGTTGTTTAGCAGCTTCACATAATGTGATCAGAGCTGAGGATTCCAGGCTGCAAGTAGTTTGATTCAAGGTGGGCTGGATGTGTAGCAGACCTCCTATAACAGATTAATTAAACCTTGAAGGAACTTAATTGTAATAAAAAAGACAGGTTCACTTTCAAAATATTAATTTTGGTGATTAAATTATTAAATGATCCTGAACATGTGGTAAAAGCAACATTGATCCTGAACTGATTTTTTTATTCATGAATTCTTGTCAGTTTCTACTAAACAAAATCTTCATATGATTAAATACTTAACTTATTACTTAATTAACAACAAATACATAGTGTTTTTTATTTTACAGGTTTCTAATGTACTTGGAGTTTCCTGAAAAGAACCGTGTAGTTTGGTACTAATTACAGGAGCAATATTCTACTAATATAATATAATATAATATAATATAATATAATATAATATAATATAATATAATATAATATAATATAATATAATATAATATAATATAATATAATATAATATAATATAATATAATATAATATAATATAATATAATATAATATAATATAGATAAATAATATTCATGTTTTCTTTTCTTTCTGTTTTGGGTTCATAGTGTTTGTAATGAGTGCTGAGCCACTCAACATGCATTGATCACTGGACGATGCAAATAATGCAGTTATTACTCAACCACATTAATTTGGTTACTTCAGAAGAAGCTTACAGCTCACTAATAGGATTCACATTGAAAACTTCACTAACCTGGCAAAACAGGACATAATTCTAATAAAATTCTATGATTATATTTTAAAACATTAACATTTGTGCCAAATTCACCAAAGTCATAAACACATTATATTGATGCATTAATCATTTAAATTCTGTGATAAACATCTTTCATACATTGCTATTTTATTTGTATGAAATTTCTTTTTAAGGTTTTAAATTCTTGTGAAAGTAACATAAGGTCGAGTTATTTTATACTGAAATGATGTCACTGTTTAATTAGAGTTATGTTACTGACCTCATCACGGGTACAGTCAGACAATCAGTAGCTGATCAACTGTGTTTGTTTGTGAAAATGTTCATTGTTAATTGTTAAAGATTCCTGCAGTCAATAAATGAAATGGAGCTTAAAAACATTACTTTGATTCTTTTCTTTGCAATTTAACATATGCATGTTGAAGTCCTCTTGTTTTCATTTGCTTTTTTTCTTCCACACAGAAAACTTGTCAACATGCTGACATGTGGAGACCTGCATCCACAACACTGACTGACACAGAGGAGCTTTGTCAAGTCTGGGCGCCTTCACGAATGTCTTCCTCTAAACAGCAAGTCCTCCATAATATGGACGATGTTATTTTAGCAGCAAACAACCTGCTAATCAGAGTTACATGACTGATATTCAGCACTACACAGCATCCATTCATCTTCATTATGAAGGTGAGGTGAATAATGTCAGTTTCAAGCATTTGTCAGTGTCAGTCAACAAATTTGGGATTCATTCAACAGCTACTGTAGAAAATACATCTGCAATAATTTACAGAGACTTTTGTATTTAAAGAAATAAAAGCTCGAAGAGAGAATAATCGTCTGCTGTAGTTCTTCTTATACTATAGTTGTTTAAAGGAATGAATGGGTGGTGTGTTTAAGGCGACTCTAGCTAAATAGGTTCTGAGAGATTTTGTATGGATGCTTACAAACATGACCTCTGACCTTAAAGTAAGGCCATGTTTGACAAGATGTAAAATATCATTTGAACAATTAACATAACAAACAATCAGCAGCAGAGTCTCCAGAGTGTACCTGAGCACACAGATGATGACAAAGGAGACACAAACCAAGGTCGAGGGCTTTCATGACCTCAACAGCAAACACTTTGGACAAGATGCCACGTTGGGGAAATAAATCACCATCAGAGGTGACTCTCCCAATCATATTGCAGGAGCGGGCCTCTCCTCTGCAGCCTTCTAATCAAGCCTGAGAGTGGGGAAAGAAACCAGCTGCACTGCTGATATGAAAGGGAGCATTTCATGAGAAAACAGGTGAGACGCCTCTCCGCTGTCTTTGATGATTGTGTGGAACTAAACAAAAATACAAACCTCTTTTTTTCCTCCTCTGCGACAAGAAGGAATTAAGTGCACGCTTGCAGAGTTGCTTCGACAGCAGCGTTGCCTCAGGATGAATGATTTACATGTAGTAGCTGAGATGTTTCAGGATGCTGGAAAGATCCTATATCTCAGAATAACTAGAACAAGATGTCCTCTGGGGTGGAAGCCAGTAAAAAAGGCAAATGGTTTGGATGAAGAAGGGGGCTGGCGGTGAGGGCACAGTTCGAGATTGAGTTGGAAAGGCGAGGGAGAGAATTGGAATGGCAGTGGGCCGGTTTCCTAATGCACACAGCGAAGACCAAAGTTTAGAGCCGCTCTGTGCCGGGAATACCAAGCGCCTGGCTCCCCGTTTGGTGGACAATGGGCCGATGGGCGTGCAACGGCAACTTAATTTTCAAAGAGCAAGAGGCAAGCGCTGCCCATCTCTTTCAGTGCTGAGCAACAGGCCTAAACGAATAAAGACACATTGTGAACGTGGCAGAAACTGAGCCATCCGAGTTTTCACAGAAATCTCCTTCAGATCTGAAGTCAGGGAATCGTGACTTAAACCTCAAACGTGGGAGTGTCTGGATTCCCAAACCTGTCCAAACCTTTTCCAACCTTTGGTTCCAATGGTGGAGAATCATCAGCTTCCAGCTGAACACATCTAAAAGCGAGTTTGGGAACTTTACCAGCTGCTTTTGGCTGATTTTTTGTCCAACTATTTGGCATAAAGTAACATCTAGCTCTCCTTGTCTGGCAGACATTTGCACTTTTTAAAGGGGCACTTCAGTGAGATCTGGATGATACATAAGAGTCAGAATAAAGCAAAGCAAATCGATCCTCATGTTTCATCCCTACGATGTATGATTTCCTCACAGAAACACTGGCTGTCAAGCCACTGGATGGTTCTGTAGATCCCTCCCTGCTCGGTAAAGGAATTCTTTTTAAATATTAGGCTTAAAAATTAATAATTAAATAATAATTAAACAAAAATAATTCAACCACAAACAGGTTAAAAGAAGATGCAGGTAACAAATGTCTTTATAAATGAGCAGCCTTAGTGGCTCGGCTGGTTTTTTGTACTACATCAGTTTCTCCTAATGTTAGAAATCATGACGTTTCTCAAACAGGAAAGAAAAGAACTGTTTCACAAATGTCTTTCAAGAAGAAGTTTTAGTGTGTGTGGTGATGAACTCAGGAAAACACAGGTCTGCGTTCATCCTGGGACATGTGGATTGTGAATGTCCCCTTACGGGTTTTACAGCTGTGTCATATGTCCTGTGGAGACCTGGCTCTGTATTCATCAAGCATCTCAGCTTTGATCTGCTGAAATAAAATTGAATTGAATTGAAATGAAGCCGAGGCATCATATTTTTAATGTGTGGGTCATTATGTTATTACATATGTGTATGTATCCGTGTATCCTTACTGCAAATATCAAACCATCATCATCTTTCTAATCGTGGCTCTGAACGGCATAAACCATCACTCTGTCTAACTCGCTCACATCTGAAGTGTTTTAAGTTCTACCGTCGTTTCTTTTTCAGCTCTGTTTCCTCTGAGTGACTCTGAGATGCTTGATGAATGGTGTGTACACTGCACATCATACTGAACTGCGAGCTGGAGGCAGCGTGTTGCAGTTTGTGCAGCAAGTTTTCTGTCCTGACTGCGGTGCTGACGTCGGCTCCGCTCCACGTGTCCCGTGATTAATCTGCTGATCATTAGGCTCCGTGCAGCGCTGCTGAAACCTGATCCCTTTCACTGTTCACTTTTTTGTTTCACAGCCCCAGCCCTGAATTAGCAGAGAGAATACATTAGCATACTAAATACCAGCAGCAAGGTCTGGTGAGAGAGGAGCTGGGACCGTTTCTCAGTGGCAAACCTTTTTCTCAGGAAGTCAAGTTTACAAATGACACAATGTCAAACATTTAAGCTCACTGCAACTATTTAAGTGAGAAAGAAGGTTTATTAGTAGAAAGTGGGAGTTTTCTTAAATTGTTTCCATCAGGAACGTTTGTTAAATAATGTCTTCTAAAATTATGAGTCAGGATTTATGACACAAGCTCACAAATAAGAATCTAAATTGTCTGAAATAGCTTTTGTATGAGAAAAGATGAATTACACAAACTGGAACAGAGGGCTACTTTCAGGTCAGTGATAAAGAAAGTGAAGGACAACAATGCAAAATAAAAAAAGAATCCATGATTTGTATGGCGCTGCCCATAAAGGCAGGCAGGGGGGTTCATTACCATAACAAGTGCAGCGCAACCAAAAGCCATTTTGCTTCTTTTGTTTCAGCTAAGCAGCTGTCATTTGCAGAACATTATGCATTTTGGATTCTTCTATGCTAATTTTTGGGGGACAATTTTTCCAACAATAAGCACTCGGGCATCTAACAGAAAGCCTTTCATGGCACAGACCCTGGGGTGCCCTGAGCCGTGCCAAGTCAAACAATGGCTTATTGCTCTGAGCAAGCACATCTCAGCCCTTCAATAAAGCATTAAGTTCCCAGCACAGTGCAGCTCAAATCCCCCCAAACTGCTCATACACGCGTACCACATACAAACATACACACTGAACCTGGTCCCCTGGGCCGTCCAGCGATTAATCAAGATATTAATCAATACTGACTGAGACATGCATAAAAATCAATTGTTACAAACAGTGTGAACATGATGAAATGCACATATCACAGACCTTCACATCTGCACTGGTAAAATCTGTTTCAGCATAGATTAGTATAGATTATAGAGTATTTATCAGCAGCTTGACAACTCAGGGTCTACTTACTCATTTGTTCCAGAGCCTTAAACCACACACAGAATTTTAGTGGTTAGACTTGTGTTCAAACTTGTATGTTTTCACTTTTATAACTTACGTCAGTGTGTCGCTGCCACTTTGACAAAATAAAATTGATCCTTCAACATTATAAAAAGATAAGTTTCAGGTTATTATGACATACAGATGTCAAATAACAATGAAAAGGTACTTTTTATTGTACAGATGTGAAAAATGTTCTTGTTAAAATAAGAAACTGATAAAAACTATTGTTTCAATTTGTGCCATGCATCTTTTAAATACTCACGAATCCATTTTGAAGACAACAAATTCCAACAAAATACATGTTTCCAGTTGAAGGTATCAGTAAAATGTTCACCGACCTGTTTTAAAGTGAAAACATCAGTATGTGGACCTCCATCTCATCATTCAGGGCCGTGCCAGGGGTGGTTTAGGTCCTGAAAATGCGATTGGCCACATAACGTTTGACCTTTTTCAGGACTTTATACTGTATCTACAAATGTTCTGAGTTTAGGAATCTGAATCTTAATTGTGGAAAAAAAAGATTCATCCAACAAACTCGTCAGTGACCTTTGAACTGAGAGTTCTTCAAGGATTTGATTCTTCTTCACTCTCTAGTTGGATTTTTAAAGTGCACAAATCCTGCTCGAAATTCTGAAAAACCAAATCTTGTTACTGTAATCATCAGTTTCTGGTTCTACTAGATTGATTTAGTGCTTCCATGTGGACCTGACTGCTGCTCTTAAACACTTCAGATATAGGTCATCCTGTTTTCTGCGAGCTGCCACTCTTCCTGGATAATTGGGGTCAGTGTCAGACAATAATACACTCTGCAGGTTTTCTGCTGTTACAGTAGGTAGAGGGATCTGTGTCTTCAATGAATAAATAAACTGCAAAGAAATAAAGGTTTCTGTCATCTATTGATCCTCAATCTCTGAGCAGAGCCTTTTAAAAAAGAACTGAGGTAACAGTGTGGATAGATAGCGTTATGTTTGACTTCATTGTATTTCTTGAATTATAACAGTGTGTAGCCTCAGGCCACTGCTCTCCCTGAACGGGCAAAGTCAAGTCAAATTGGGTTATCGGAGACCTCGGGCTGAGCAGCCGGGCCACCAGGAATCCAAAATAAAGCAGCGGCCCCTTCTCCCCCCCAAAAATAGACCTCCATTGGCAGCCAGAAACCAGGTTAATGCTGAGAAAAAACTTGCCAAGGATTTTCAGTGAACTCGTATCCTCTACATCTCCCCCTGACCTCCAGGACCAGTTCAGAGATTAAGGGGTGAGCTCGTAATGTGATTTTCAACTTTGTGCGCTAAACAAAAGAGGGCGTTTTAGAGGTCATTGCTTGACCCCTTAGGGCAAAATCAATGGTATTATTATTACTGGGGACAACAAGATCACATTCAATTGGCCAAGAATTGAGAGGATGCGGAGGTAAAAGTGCACGATGATGAGTTGACCTTTATAGTCCATTTCATCTCACGATGACATTTGCACAATAAAGATGCCAATTGTCAAAAGAGGAATGAGTCCATGATGGCCGTTGGATAGGGAACCTTCTAGAAAGAAAGCCTGAGGGAAGGTCAAGATGGACTGAAAGGCGAACCAGAGACCTCTGTATTCAAACCCTCAAAAACTGGTTGGTGTTTGGTATCATTTCTGTTTTTCATCGCTGCACATTTTAAGTGGACGTCCCCTCGTTTATTTACAAGGTTTAGAGCTGGTTCCTACAAAAACCAGCAGACGCGAATAAAGCTGGGTTAAGATTCATTCACTCTTTCACATCAAGCATAATAATCAGGCGTGTGTGCACCATGCGGTATGGATCATATCACATGTTTGGAGTGGGGGTGGGTGAATATGTGTGTGGTGGTGGTGGTTGTGGTGGGAGGAGGGGGGCTTTACGTAAAACAGGGGCTTCTAAGCGCAGGCTTGTCCAAACATCTTGTCCAGCTCTATTCTGACAGAAGGATTAGAAGCACCTGCCATCGAGACAAAGGCAGGCCTCAAGCCAGATGAATGAAGTGCCACTAACAGTGAGCTCCACCCCCCGTCCCCTCCGCTATGAGTCCTCCCGGATCCTCATCTCCTGGACCGAGGGCCTCGACTGAGGGCAGATGTAATGAGTCAATTCAGCTCTGGAGGCTGATGATGAGATGCCAAAACAAGGCTGAATGAAAAGGTCTGAGACAGACTTTGGTGGGATAAGTACTCAAATCTTACAGGTAAGAAAATAAACAACACATCCATCCTGGGTGCTGGAGCAGATCCCGTTTTTAACTGGGGGAGAGGAAAGTTACACCCTGGACCTCGCTCTGTTGTGATATTTGAAATTTTAATGATAGTTTATATCATATGCATTAAAATCAAGTGCTCATGTGATGTCAAGTCCTGAAAATTGTACTTGTGGTTTGGAAAAAGAAGCCTCACCACCACTTCTGTCTTAATTACAGCAAATTATTTGTTGTACCAGACTGATTAGACTAATCTGACTTTAAAAGACAGGATTTACTTTACTACTTCAGATGATGGATCCATCATATAAAGACTGATGAGAAAAGAAATGAGGAACGTCTGGGGTTGAGGAAACTAAGATGATAAAATAATACTAATAGTTTTATATATATGTACATATATGTCTATATTTGTTCTCTCTACCCCGTTTCCCTGCATGTTTTCCATATAAATCATGGTGAACAGGTTTCTTCAGGCCTATTTCTCAGTAGAAACCACTTCCAGAGAAAACTGTTCACGCTGAGGTCTGGGTTTTCTCCTCTAAGCAGTCGCTGCCTCTTCGTAACGTGACCTCCGTGAACCACTCAGCAGGTCGATTGTCCTGCGTGTGTGAAATGACTTGTTCAATAAGAGATTTTCATAAATTATGGCAAAAGATACAAAATGATCTCTCAGTGGAGGATAATGTCTTCTGCTTGGGAAACCCCGAGCCTCCCTGAAACTGGGGGGTGTTCAGTGGTGTAGGATTAAGGTGGGTGGGGGTGGGGGGTTGTGCAGAGTGACAGCACCCTCGGGGATCTTTCTCCTCAGCGCTGTGTGGTGCATGTCCCCCCACTCCGTCCCCTGATTGAGAGAGCGACCCGGGGGTTGGCAGGCCGGTGGAACTCGCTGCAGGCTCTGGCTACGTCAAGTCAGTCTGCATCAGACTCAGCCGCTGAGAAACAGGAAGGAAGCTGGATGGAGGTTGGATGGAGGCCACCAGGTGCAATGTGACATGGATACAAACGATGTGTGAGGATGTGTTCAGTAAACAACTGGGTTAAAATGGGACTGGACACAGAACTAATCCATATTTTATACTAACAATGACTGAAATGAGTTATTGGACAGGAAAGGAAACAAACCCACAGATATTTCTGCCCACTACTTACGTTCGCTCCTAGTATTTGTTTCACAGCACATTTTCTGACTGGGGCTAAAAGTGAGTGAGTGCAGGACAAATAACAATGTGAATGAGCAACATGTGGCAATTGGTTTACCGGCTGCCACAACTACTGTATTTCAGGTGGTACTATGGAGTGTTCCACCTTGATCTGAGCTTCTCTGACTGGGATACACCTGGTTTCTAATATTTACTACTGTTACTGTAATGTTGTATTACAGTGAAGTCAAACCTGATGTTGGCAAAGGTAACTGACAGTTAGTGAAATGTGAACCTGACGATGTCTGAACTTGTCTGACCTTTAATCAAAGTTATAAATGTCCAACACGTATTATTATTATGTAAAAGAATGATGACTGAATTTGTAATGAACTGCAATGATTCTCTAAAGAAACTTCCAGTTATCCTAGATGTCATCATGAGAGCTGAAACCATTGTCCTCCTCTGAAGGTGTCTGTCTTGACAAATGCTGCGTGTCGTGCCAGGACTTATTACTGGATCCAGTCGCTCTGGTTTTAAACTGTCCCTGCTGGAGGTAAAAGAAGGTCTCCCCTCTGTATCATCCAACTGTCAAACACGAGCACTCCCCACCGTGACGTATTTGGAACAGTCCTTTTTTTTCAACCTTTGCATGATTCCTGGGTGGTTTTCCTCCCTGCCCCCTCCTGCCACCATCCTCCATCCTCCTCCCCTCCCTGTGTTTTTGCCTTTCTGGTACAGTTCCCATTTCTAAGCCCTGGGGTGTTGACAGCAGCACACACGATCACTGGGGTCCACATGCGTGTCCAGACTCTTGTGTCCTTCTGTCTCTTTGGAGCAGAAGAAGCTGGGAGCTGTTTGCTGTACAGGTGAGCGTTCGTTAAACCGCAGCACATCCAGCAGCTTTTGATCCCATCTCTGCCATTGATTTGGTACACGGCACAGCACAAACAAGGCTTTGAATGGAGCTCCTTTTATCCTGCGTATGAGGGTTGACAGGGTTAATCTCTCTCTCGAAGTGGGTGAGGTAGCACTCAGAGCTATTGCCACCGCTGATGCAACATGAGCTGAAAATCCAGACTTCATAACAAACTAAAAGACGCACGAGGTGACATAAATGAAGGGAAACTGTCTTGACAAACACAGTCCAGTGTGTCATTATGGGTGGAGGAACCATAGAGGACTGGCTGCCTCTCAAATCCTCAAAAGGAATACTCAGACATGCTTGGTTAGTTTAACTGTCCTCAAAGCAAAACACCAGATCTAACAGATTTCTTGTTTTTCCTCTGATATCATTGTAGTGCTATAAACGCGGGTATGAAACGCGACTCCGCGTGACGAATGGACTGTTGGGGTTAGTTGTGGTGGTCTCGGCCTGAAAGAGGCTCCGAGCTATAAGTGACACTGCAGAGAAAACAAAAGTGTGAAACGAAAGCCGTTTCTAAACCATACCTGGGCGGTGATGAAGTCAGATGGCTAATCCTTGACTTAGCGTCTCTGTTGAAACTTTCTCCAGATGAAGATCTGGTGGAATTTTCCATCACCCACCATTACTTTTCTTATTTTACCATTTAAAATGATCATTAGAGTGAAAACTAACCTCCAGGTCTCATTTTTTAAACCTTCAGCCATCAGAAATTCCTAAAGAGGTCCACAATGTCAACAGAGTATTTCTTCACCAGATGTACTAGTACTTACCTGTTACTTGGTGGGTACACATTTCAGGTTCTCATAATTCAAGTTTCCATTGTGGGAGATGTTTTACTTTCCACTACAGCAGTCTGTATCTGGCATGGGTCCATAATTAGAAGTATCCAAGTAGGGAAACAGCCACATCAACCTCTTGGATGTAATTTGAGGTAAATGGTTGGCTATCCAAACATTTACAGCCGGCTTTGATTGACCTACTCATGGGAGTTTCTTAGTTCTATAAGTGAAAATTTCCTGACAGACCATTCACTTGTTTTTGTTCCCAACAGAAAACGGTGTTTAAGGTTTAAATAGCATGTGAGAACGTACATGCATGAAGCAGGTGGACTCTAGTCTGCTCTAGTACAAATATTATTTAATTAACTGTACATTAAATCCTGCTGCAAACCTCTCACTGCATCTACTCATGACTGTTTTTTCTCTAGTTTTGCAAACTGTGTGGCCAAAAACTGTTCATTTATTCTGGTTCTGATACAGAGAACAGGGAGAGGTCATTATCGCCACAGTCCGTTATTAAAATAAATTATTGTGTTGAGTTGATGAGGGTTCCCTATTTTAGGGGAGCTCACATGTGACACAGATTCAGTGTCCGGATTTGTTTGGCTCCATGAACCCATGACAAGTGTTTTCATAAAAATTACGGCAATAAAGGTCTTGTAAATGTGGGTGTTTGTTTTGTTGTACGATTGTTAGCATTAAACTCCTCCATTAACAGAAGAAACCAGAGGTCAGGCCTCCACTGCTTCACGCTTTCAAAAGAAACACCCACTCTCATGTGTTTGCTGGTACTTACTGATCCGGGATCTGCTCTGCTGAGTGACTGCTGAGTTTGTTCGCCAGCGTACAGGCCTTGAACTTGAGCGATCATGCTGACTCCCATTAACCCCAATGTAAAATGCTGCCAAAGAGAAAGAAGACCACAGTGGATTCAGTCTAAAATATTCTCTATATTTTTAACCATCCACTCCACAAAGGTTCTCTAGTTCCTTATCTTCTAACAGACAACAGGTTTAATTAACAGGAAAGTAGAGATGTGAGAGAGAGAGCACCGGACTTTCTCTGTGACTTTTTCATTTCTGTATTTGTGTGAAAAGGAACATTTAGAGGGAATATTTAAGAAGGTGCAGCATATTTCACATGTCATAAACCACAACCTGAGACAATAAAAGCACCGTAAAACAACAATTTCATTAGCGGAACACAGGACTCAAAAGAAATACATGGTGTTAACTAAAGAGAGGATTCTTTCTGCCGTGCCTGTGAGGGACATCAAACCTCGGGGCAGTGGGTGTACATAATTTATGTAGAATTCAAGCTGTTAAATGTCTCTCTAAGCATGCACAACGTCCTTAGCAGCCTTTCTTTAGAGCGTCGCTCACTAACATTATTAATCAGCTCCCCATTCTCACAGGCCTCTGCTCTGGCTCTAGACAATGGACTAAATGAATCCCAGCACACTGAGCTTGGGAATGGCTCTGTTGCACATACAGTGTTCATCAATCATAGTCTGGATCTATTGTCACAGAGCTGAGAGTGCGACCCTGACACTGCTGCTATTAGAGCCTCAGATCTGGGAATGTGCTGCTGTAATAACATCAGCTAAATGACTAAAATGTAAATGAATGAAAATGTAAAATAGAACAGTGAGAGTCTTTTGGGACCTTTCCTGCAGCTGGACACTGGCAGGAAACAGACGTCTTAAATACTTGTTTTGTTTCAACTTTCAAATGTCAGAAATGTCCAGAGTGAAAACAGCAGTAAGCACCAGAAGTTTGTGTTGATTTATTGTTTATGTCCATTTGTGGACGTCTCCTGGTGTGAACCTGGGTTTGTTGAGTAAATCTACACCAAAGAATTTACAACACGTTGTCTTCTGCATTCAGCTTTTTGTCCAAGCACAAATATTTAAGCCTTTAGTGATTCTTTAACATTTTTACTTTGCTTTTTTCCCATGTATCATATATATGTGACACAGACACTTTTTAATGATGTTGGAAGTCCTCTGATCCCACAATGACAGGTTTGATTTTCTGTGTAATATCCTATAAAATGTGAATCACACGCTCATGTTCCTCTCAGGATAAATGATATTAACTGTAATGATACTTTGACTTTTCATCTTAGCGCCTTCAGAGGTTCAAATTTCAAGGTGTAAGATTTATGGCCCAGTACCTGTGACAGTAATAACATTCACAGAGATGATAAGTGACAGAGTGTCAGGATACTGGCTGACCTTCAGTTAACCCAGTTTTAAGAACTCTTCAGAAAAGCAGCCTAACTTCTGACTACAGGTGATGCTCAATGTGACAGATTCTGAGCTCACTTCTTGGACATAAGGAGGTCAGGCGGCAGCGGACGCCGCATTTAGACACAGTCTTAGAGGTCAGTCAACAGGGGGAACGGGTGGAGCGACAGGTAACTCAGTCATGCTGGTAATGAAATGAAACTCGCCTCTGGGCTGGAAGGGACAGAGAGCGCTGCCAACACAGTCGCTGTCCACGTGTGTGAACATGATGATGACGACAGTAAAGACGTAAGAAATGTATTTGGATCCGTTTTGGCTTTCTCCGGTCGTGCTTGAGTCAATGTGTAAGAAAGTGAAGCTTTATTTTCCTGTAAGCCTCAGAGATCATGTCTTTAGTGGAGGGACCTGATGGTAAATGAAAAACGTGCACGTCACGCAACACTATCGAAAGGTCAGATGATATCTAGACACTGAGGATGTAAATCCTGATTTTATTAACTTTTGTTTCTGTATCATTTAGTGACTACATCATATCCCAGTGTGGAAATACAGCCTACTTCACATTTAAATACACTCATTCAAATAAAGGAGATATGTAAAAACATTCATTTTCCACTAAATTTAGTCGACATATGTGTAAATAAACAGATCACTACTTAATGAGCCATCACACTTCTCAAATTACACTAATTAAAACAACTGGAAATGCCAAAACATTTAAACACATTAATCGTTAAAGTCGCCCAGAGGGAGCGTGGGTTTCTAATTTCGAGTTGATCATTTCAGTCGTCGGTGAAGGCCCGTTGCCTGTTGCCCTACTTTTTGTGTCATGCCCTGAATCGCTGGCAGTAGTTCGACCACTCTCACTCTCAAAATCAGTGCAGTCCCACAACTTCTGATCACACATATTCTCAGTAGCAGTAGTTAGACGTGTATGATGGGAGATAGTGGCATGAAAATGCAGCTTTATATAAGTTTGCTATCCACAGTCCTAGTTCTTCTGTTTTCCCTTATTGAATAAAGAACTCAGACTAACGCCACCTGCTGGTACGGAGAGTTCTCAGGCGTAAAACGTCTAGTTAGCTGTTGGCTGTAGGCTTCTGTCGACTAGTTATGTAATAAATGTTGGCTTGGTGTGTATTATGTGAAGGTAGGCTTGTTTTGTGCTCATGATTCACCCAGGAGATCTTCATCATCATCAAGGAAACATGTCATATCCAGAACCTGGCTGCCTGTAATAACTTCAACAAACTAGCTCTGTGATGCGACCGCACTGCCCTTTAAAGCCTTGTAGGTGTCAGTGATGACCATCCAACAATATCTTCAGAGAAGAATCAAATGACACTGTGGTAAATCCAAGTAACAGCAACAGTGATAAGGTTCAGTTCCCACCAAAGCCTCTCATACTCAGCATCGTGTCAGATGTCTCTCGTGTACTAAAGCTGCTTTTAACCGCAGCTGTAACCTCATGTGCTCCCAGATCTGAATCGAACACACCTGTCTTTGATGCACCTTTTTCTTTGCTCGGCTCAGGGCACCTGGAAAAACTTAAAAGACAGAGGGACGAGTCGCGAGAGCCTTTGCACATCAAACTGTGGTATTATCCTAAGTCAGAATGTGGAGCACTTTACCCCTGATGTTCCTGAGAACTTTTTTCTTGTTGTTGTTGAGAGAAGAGGATTATTGATGTATATGCTTTGAAATATCAAAGCATTTGATACGTGCTAAAAATAAAGTGATGCCTCCGTTCTTTTATGCCATCACTCATTAGGGAACTCGCACTCAAAAGGCAGCTTTGTGCAGGGAGTCGTTTTAAGTCGGAGATGGCTGTACAATAGATTACCATGAGCACATTGAGATTTCAGGTTGAGAAAGTGAATGAAAGGCTATGCAAATTGCAGTGTGTACATCTCCGGATGAAAGAAAAGCATCAAGACTTTCTGAACTTGAATAACCCCCCCTCTTCTCTCCATCTCCTCCTGCTTTACGTTCCCTATTTTACAATCCAAATTCCCTTACAGTGGCGAGCACAGCTTGCTCGGCTTTGTGACAGGTGAAATATTTATCCAGGGAGAGACGGGGAAGGAGTCAAAAGCCGCCTATCTTGTTTGAGTCCCCGCATAGACAAAAGCTATTGAAGAACTGACAAGCTTGTGCATGGAAGGGCCCAGCATGGCTCGGAAAAGTGGTTGTAAGCGATTGAAAGTGAGACAAACGGGGAAGAAAAGAAGGGTGTATCTCCGGGTGGCTATAGGCTATATGACGCTGTAATCTGGGGTCTTTTTAAAAGCCATCTCTCCCTGTCAGGATGCGGGGGTTTCTCTCACGCTGAGGCCGAGAGTGTGGAGACGGAGCCTTTCAGAAGTGCTTGACTTCTGCCACGGTGGCTGGCCCCAACTATCTGATAGCCTTTCTCCTTTTACACGGTGGCCTTTATCGCCTAGCTGAATGGAGACAAAGTGCCCTTACCTGACCCGACCTGCAGCTACAAGACTTGTAGCTGTTATAGGACTGTTACTGTAACTCAGAGCTGAGGAAAGACTTAAGAACAGGATATTTTACTAAACCCAGACTTCTACAAAACACAAGCTGAATAGCAACAAAACAAAGTCAATACTAGTTCTGAACTGTCTGAAGAAACATGAAATAAAGGGGCTGAGATTTATATCGAATATAGACTAGACTGATTTAAAATTTGATGACTAGATTTAACCTGATCTTAACATTTTTAGGTCAAATGTGAACTTTCACTTAATATTAAACATAAAATAATTTGATGCTTCAGCTGGAGATTGTCCTTGTCAACACACAGTTTGCTCAGAGCGTCACCGACTGATGATGACGTGAGATGGAAAAAGATAGAAACTGGCTCTTGAGTTGAGATTATTTTGTTAAACTCTAATTTTTCTGTTTCCCAAAGTAAACGAAGTACATTTCTATGTCTCTGATAATTACTAAACAGTTACTAATGAATAGATCCTCCTGTTTTCATGTTCCATGCTGTTTTTCTTTCGGTACACAGAATTTTAATTGCTTGTTTCAAGTCTTAAAAATACTACTTTTGCTTTCATGGCAGGTCGCTCTGGATCACGGAGCTTTTTCCTGCTCATTTCCTGCGTCAAAACGGACTTTTCCGGTTATCTTCTCTCCATCGTCTCAAGCTCTTGCTCACATTTTACAAACAGGGCTAAAAGAACAATAAAAGCCTTTGAGCGCGTGTTCTGGCTCCTCGTTAAACACAGCCAGGCACGGACACTGCAGGACACAAGGTAGATGATTATCAGGTCACATTTGTTTGACCTTGAATTAGCCTTGACATTTAAGCTTGACCTCCTGACCTCAGGGTCAATGGGGGAGAGGTCACCGAGTTCAGCACTGACACATAAAGTGACAGATAAACTAAATCTAACTTTGAAAGAGGAAACTTTTAGTTCTTGTTGCACTCGAACTCAGTTTTCTTTTTAAGCACTGACCTACGTTTTCCAACAGACACATCGATGAAAGATTCGCCACAGTAAGTCGCAGCCAAACCACAACAGTGGAGTTGAGTGTGTGCAGACACACAGTCTGTTTCCCCTCAGCAATTATCCCAGGACGGGGAAGATTTGTGAAACACTGCCATGACATTTTGGTTGCTTCCAGTGGTTTATGTTCTGATCTTCGTGCTCCACCTACATCTCACATGTTTCTTATACGTAATAACTGAAGATTAGAAAAGGACAGAAAGACTGTAAAGGAGAATACGGCGAGTAGAAAATTCATATGTAAAATCAAAAGAGAAAAGAAATAAATGCAGAAGTTGAATGAAAAAATGAAACTAAGAAACGACGAAGAGCGAGCTGGAAAGTTCAAGCACTGAGTTTAACTCCTGGATGTGGAGTAGTGGTGACAAATACTGTCTGGAATCAGTTTTCTTCTCACGGGAAATTAAGATTGCGACCATTTGCAGCAAACATTTCCACGGTTAACCAGAGTTAATCAGTGTTGGTCACCATCTCTCTGGATTCTCTCTTTTGTTTTGAGATGTGTTTTGTTGAAAATTAGCAGTGGTTTGTGAGAAATTGTCTTGTTATTGAGTCTGGGGAGTCTAAACATTTGTGGCGTGGGAATCTGACAATTAGAGCAGGCCTGGTTTACAGAAGGAGGGATGTTATCTCAAGGACAAAACATGTAGACACACCTCGGGTTTCCACACAGCCTAAACTGACATTCAAAATGGACACACTGTACACCACCAAAATAAAAGCATTCCCGTTTCAGTGTGTCACATCCTGAGCAGCTGTAATCTACAGATCAGAAGTTGATTCTAGTGAGACAGTACATAGAACTGTTTTAAATTCATGTGAAGGGATTGTTGGACTTCTACCACCTGCACTGTCTGCTTGTACTACAAAAGGTACATTAAGTACACGAATACATACATGGATAGATTAGACTTTGGACAAAACAAGATCAGTGCCTTTGGGCCAAATCTGTTGGGTTCACATTCACACCTGGAGTAACTGTGACATACAGTCTGTATCTGTATCATGTTGATGTGAACATGCTAATAGCAGGTGTAAACAGACTGCGTTAGAATTGGATCATGTTTGGAGGTGGATATACCTGTAGACACTACAGCATAATTAAATGGTTTATATCGTGTTTATGAACTCAGCACCTGGTTAAGGTTTGAGAAAGATTGTAGTCTGGTCTTCTGAAAATAGAGAAAGGTCAGAGATTTTTTTTTTTCCATTTAACAAAACCACATTTAAAAACAATATATTTTCCATAACCTTAACAAAACACTTACTCCTGTTATCTAACTACAGTACCTCCATGGTTTGGGTTCTTGACAGATCCATAAGATCTCTTTGAAAACTTGGCAGAACCAGAAACAAACAAAAAACTGAATTCAGAAATGTTTATGTTTGTCCAAAATCATCAATTGATTCCTCTGAATTCAAATGATTCTCTCCTGATGAGAGATGACAGAACTTCTGCAGAGGACATAACGACGGGCCTCAAAGAGACGGAAACGACTGCTGACTGCTGGAAGGAAAACATTTTGAGAAGTGCTCACTGGGCTGAATTCAATTACTTATGCAAATTTAAGTCACTGAATGCAAAACCTCAGTCTTCCCTCAAATGACATGTGTTGGTGCATGTTACTGAATGTTGTTTATATGCGCAGATGTTCACCTCAGAATGGCGTGTACATAACAACTTATTAGTCATGGTTTTTACAGGAACATGCCGCATCGACAGAAGTTCAAATGGATCCAGGAAGCAATGGTCTGGAAAGAGAACAACAACCTCTTAAGTGTCCTGAAAGTATAATGAACCGTCACATGGTGCTGATTGCCAGGCTTTAATGTGGGCAAACAAGACATGAAAGAGAGCCATAAAGCGTCCAATGAATAGATAATCTATCTCTCTTATGGGATGCTTGACAAACGAGGAGCTTACAACTTTACTGCACCCAAAACGCCCTCGCTTTTATCAAGCGTCATTGTCCTGAAGGCCTCAGTGAATGACATTTAATGCAGACAAAATATCCCCCGACATTAGGAATACGTTTCAGCATTCACGCTCTCCTGTTGTTGCCGCTTCATAGCTTCTAAAGCAGTTTGCAGCGTGGAAGGCAGAGGGTTAATCAGTGCTAACACACTAATTGGCAGAGACTGTGCTTTTTCCCATGACCTCTCTACACCCGTATTAGCTGTATTGTTCTGGAAAGTGGAGTTATCATATAGGCTGCACAAACATCACAATTAGCACAATTTGACAAAAACAAATGGCACTGCAAGTGACCCAACCCTCCACTGAACTCTGACTTTGTGCTAGGAAATAAACAGAAACCCCTCATTTAAAAACCGGGTGAGGGAATGTGAGAAATCTTTGAAATTATTAACGAGTTTTAATCTAAAATGATGTTATATAAAGGCAAATTATTACTGGTGTTGAGCAAACATCATTTCTAATGTCTAAGTTCAGCCTTTTGTTATGTGCACACTTTTCTAAACTATGAATGACCACGTTCTGCTCTTCTGACCCGGCAGCAGCCATTTTGTCTCCACGTTTGTGTCACGTTTTATAAATTAATGGTAGAATTGATTTTAATTGCATTTTCTCTCTGGCTTTTAATACCTTTGACCGCTTTTTGTGAAATAAGCTTTGACACGATTCGTCATACTTGAGAATTTCTTCTTGAATTCAAGTGTAAATCTCTATCTTTGGTTAGAGGAGTCGTTACTTATGCTGATTACTACTACTACTACTACTACTACTACTACTTCTACTACTACTACTAATAGTACTACTACTGAAGCTGATTAAGAATAAATGTCTTTCTCTGCCCTCTATGGTTTTAGCCAATGTTCAGTCTCTAGAGATGATTGGAATGGACCTGAAGCTCGATGGACTACGTTGACACACTGCTAACAGATGCCAGTGCAGAGCCCACTGTGAATATGGTGCTTTATTTTAGGCATTCTGTGGTGTTTGGATCATCGTCCAAACACCCCAGAATGCCTAAAATATAGTTCCTGTTGTTCCTGTAGCTAAAAGTAAAAATCCATGAATGATTTTAGACCAGTTGATTTTATTTATTTGGTTGTGAAGAGGTTTCCTGAGGCAGGTGGAAGCTAAAGGTAATAAAATGTACTTTATTTGTGAATAGAAGTTGAATCGTGGGGGCTGGACTTCCTGATTGACAGGCCACAGTAAACTGCACTCCTCTACACGGTCTGTTCAGCGCTGTGTTTTGTCTGTCATCCTGTTTATTCTGAACACAAATGACTGCAGAAGTACTTCTGATGACAGGCATGTTTTGAAATGTGCTGAGGATTTTGTCATTGTTAGTCTATTAAAGGATCACAAATCTGAACATGCATCAGTTGTAGATGATTTTGCATCATGATATGAAACAATTCAATCTAAACTACTGACGTGCTGTTTGATTTCAGAAGAACACAATATAGATATTTGTGGACTGATAACAAAATCACATTAAGCTGTGTGATCTGTAGAAATGATTGTTCTTCTTCATGAAGGTGAATTATTTTCAGGTCAGATGTTCTGTACTTATATAGCACTTTTCTACCAGCTGGTACTCAAAGCGCTTTACACTGCGTCTCAATCACCCATTCACATGCACAGCAGAGCTGCTATGCAGCTGACCTGACTCACTGGGGGCAACTTGGGGTTCAGTATCTTGCCCAAGGACACTTTGGCATGTGACATGGCAGCCGGGAATCGAACCACCAATCCTGGCTGTGGCTCTACCTATTGAGCCACAGCCACCCCAAAGTTCTGTGTAGTTATGGTGTTTGATGAATCTGTATTTAGCAAACTCTAATTTACCTAAAGTTCCTGTTTTAATTCTTTCACACTATGTCGTGGTTTTGTTTGGTGGTCAAGTTCACCAGTAAGAGGATCAGTGTAACTTAGTCACTCTACTCCTGATGAACAGTAATGAGTACAATGAATTGTCTTTAACATCATTAGACCGACAATCTGTTGCTTTTTATTTTATTATGTCAGTGAATAAGTAGAAGCTTCATACTTGTAGTGCTGCTGCACAAAAACTGGAATAAACATCTCAACACACCAGGAGAGAAACGGATTCTTCAGAGAGACAATCTGGAAAAATACAGTTGTTTGTGCAAAAAAACATAAATTTGCTAAAGATGAACAGTTAGTGACGGTTTGTTAGTGCTGGACACACACACACACAGGCTTTGTTTTAATCCAGAATCTGTGACAGGTGTGTGTATTTAGGTTAACAAGGTTATGATTAAATTAGGTTCCTGCAGCTGTGTGTAAAATGCAGACTACTAGAGTTCTGGTGGGCTCTGGTCCTTTTTACTCCAGCAGCCGCTAAGACACTGAGTCGAGTGGTTTTTACCTTGATCTGATCTGATCTCACCTCATCTTTTCTGACATGGATGCACGTCCGGCTCTTTTACACCACATGAGGTGTCTTGAGGGATAGAAACTATGGGCTGTCCAGTGGGGTCCAGATCTGACACTTAAAGGGACAGAGGTCGGCTTGGACTCTCGTCAGTCTGTTTTTCTGTTAATGACATTGAGGTCTGAGTTTGCGCTGCTATCCTCTCACCTGTCTATTACCTGCCGGTCCCACAGCCTCTTGTGCTCCTTGACCAACATCCAATTATTGTTGGGTATGGTATGAACTGCCATTTGATTACCTGCTTTCAACCTACCTGACTTTGTATACTCACCTGCGTCATCGAGAAAAGAGTGTTTCTAAAGAAAATACTTACATGTGTTTATGTTCAGCTGCCCATGGAGAGAAAGGAATGACTGGCTGAGTTACCATGTTGAATTGATCTGTCTGCTTGGAGTTTGAAGAGTTTCTACGCAGACAGTTGTTTTTTGAAGGAGTCTTTTCATATTTGCTCCATTGTTTTCATCTCAGGCAGTGACCTTCTGTTTAATGAAATGTTTCTAATGTTCCTGACACTCAAATCCTAATGCTTTATCAACATTTGAACCTCAAGAACTCACTGTTCACTTGCTTTAGTCGTGATGTAAATTTTATCAAGTACAACAAACATAGGAGCTCCTTATCTTCTTGCTGCCACTCACTGTGCAGAGTTGGCATCAGGTTTTGCAGCGCGGAACATTTCAGGATACACACTACACACGGATTGTATGACTGTAGTACACACACATCCATAGTATGAAAAGCACTTTAGTGGACTTTAGTAGAGCAGTAGTTAGATTTTAATATTTCCCACAGAAATTGAACATGAATTATAATTAGACAATAATAATAAAACCCTATGGTATGTACTGTACTAACACAGAAAGAACATGTGCTGTAAGTGTGTTCAGGTCACAGTGTGCTCTAAGACTGAATGAGTAAGAAAGTATGATACGTGTATCAATATAAAAGCATCCACTTTACATCTATGGGAGACATCTGTGATGCTGCTGTAGATGATGGGAAGTGAGACAAAAATCTAAAGATGTGAATTGATCTTAAATCAACCTGGTAAAAATCTAAGACACAGTTCAGCTTCAGCGTCGCCTCATCACACACAATCCAAGAAAAATATGAATCAACTTTACTCTAAAGAATCACCAGATCAGTTCAGTCCAACCAGAACGAGACTCACACCTCGCTCCTCATGTACGCCCCCCCACCTCCCTGAACCGACCCGTCCTAACCACGGCAACTGGAAAGCATGCATAGCTAACGCCTGCAGGATTGTGTGGAGGCTTTTGTCTGGCCTGCAGGCTCGGTGAGAGGACTTGATTGCCCCGGACTTCTTTGGCATCATACTCCACTATCCATTTTTTTTCAGGAAGCAAAAGGAGCCGTTGTACAAAGCTGACATGCATAATATGAAACGTATTCTCAGGCCAGGCCAGTAAAAATTCATTTGAAACAGTTTACCCGCGGCAAAACAATGGGCAGCGGTCATGGCTGTTATCTACTGATTTATTAGAGAAATGGAGATAGAAGGAATCGGCAGGCAGTTTGGTGAGAGGGCAAAAGGGGATGGGTGGGGGGGGGGCAGACTAAATGCACTTAAAAATCACTTCTTTCACCGTTACTCTTTTGGTCCCGGTTGCTCGGACAAAAGGATGAAAAAGTCCTGGCACTGAGCGCCCCTTTCACTCAACACAGCTCATCATTGTGTTCGGAAAATGAGCCAATTTCCATAAGCGATTGGGAGGACAATGTATTTAGCAAGCGTGCATGCAGAGTGACAATAAGAGAAAAACAAAGACTGTCCTGGATCGTCTCTTTGTGGGCCAACTTCTGTTACAGCAGGGAGGCTTTTGATCTTAAGAGATGTTAAGAAAAGAATAAGAACAAAACGTAGGAAGAGTGGGAAAATGTTCATGATCGGAATCTAATGTTAGTTTGACCTCTCTCCGTACCTTCAGATCAAAGTTTACCAATTACTGGATAATGTCTGACTGAGTGAACCCATAAAGATCTAAAACTCCCTGGTGTAACTGTGTATGGCCACACATTACTAGAAATGTTAAAAGTGATTTAACTACGATTACAGCACAAACCGTCTAAACACTGTCGGAGTCTGAAGCTGTATAATTTAGATTTTTATCCTGATTTTGGAAATAGAGAGGTCTTTGTTTTATTACATCAGATTAACATAACATCTAACAATTAATAAAAAGACATATCCTCTACTTAATGTTTCATTTATAACATGATGATTGAATTGAGACATACAGATGAATTTCTGCTGCTCACAGTCAGCAAAAAACTAACGAAATAACAAATTAACATTTCATATTTAACATTTATTATGAACTACTGACATGAACTTAATGTGACTTTGTTTGTTAATGAACAACATTAATCTTAATTAGTGCATTAAGTGATTCATTCAGTCATAGTAAGTTAAACTTGAGAGGTGTTTGACTGATTTATAGTAACAGCATTTTGAACTGAAGAGAGTGAACCACACTCTGAAACACTATTTTCATATGTCGTCACTTAACCAGCAGATCAGCTGCCTCATAATTATTAGTTATTCATTATTCATTAACTCTTTACTTTAAAACCTTTTCATCTTACAGCTCAGTGATGTAATGTCTCATTTTTACTTGTACTTCCTGAATATAACTGTAGCTCAAAGTCACTTTTTAAGATAGAACTACTGAAACTAGGATTTTGTGAATTGGTCTTCCGCCACTGGAGAAACACTTCTGAGAACGCAGCAGTGCAGCGGTTGAACAGACACACTGGTGGAGGACTGCAGCAGCTGCTAGCCTGCTGTTGTTGACAAGGACTCGCAGCTGCAAAGTGTGACAGCAAGTGAGCCACAGCGCACGACAAGGCTGCTTCCCAGACAGTGGAGGAGGTTGTCTCTTTGGAGAGTGTTGGCAGATGCTGAAGGAGCCTCCGCTGCTGCTGCCGGTCTCCCACATCCTCCTCAAGGCCGTGATATGGAAGACAGTGTGAGGAGGAGTGGGACAGCGAGGCCATCTGAGGACACTAACTCAGCTCATGGTTTCAGGGGATGAAGAGAGGACGACAATGAGGATCAACACGGGAACCAGAGCGTGTTTGGGCTTCATGTGTTCACACACACACACACACACACACACACACACACACACACACACACACACACACTATTCCCCCTCCCTCCCTCTCTTGACCATACAAAACACACACAAAATAGGGAATAAGAGCTTTGAGGGGAGGATGTCACAGACCCCCCGCTGTGCTTCACACTGCAATTCAGTGATGCTCTGAGATGGGACATCGCATGACTGGGAGCACAATAATGTGTGTGTACATGCATGTATCTGTGTAAGAGTGCATGTGTGTGTGAGTTAGATGTCTTTCTTTCTTTTAATGTACTCCTGCACACACACACACACACACACACACACACACACACACACACACACACAAACATTGGAGTGGCCCCCTGCTGTGTTCCTATCAGCGTCAGCAGTGAATCGGCGCGCTCAAGCAGCAGTAAAGCCCCCAAAATCTCACTCCACTGACCCTGTGCGGACAATAAACTGCATCTAATTACTGGCGCATGCACTCCCAGCACTCCCAGCGCGGCACTCCCTGGCACTGGCCATGGATATTCACAAAAAGCAATCGGAGCGCAGGCCAACTTCTCTTACAGATATAACATTTTTTGACAGCTTAAGCCTTTGCGGGTGATTCGCAGCATGGAGCACAAAAGGCCGCACTCAAGCCGCTGTTGAAAACAAATTTCTGTCTCGGTGGACATGAAGCCAAGTGCAACATGTTGGCACATCCTGAGCACCCTTTAAAGGGGATATAACATGTCCATCGGCTGAAGGCTGAAAAGAACAGTTGTGTTTGTCTTAGCTCTTCTTTTGGCCCATGTTTTTATTAATAGCATCGTTTTGTGGTAACATCACAAAAAATAAAATCAGCCATCATCAGTCAGATGTTCAGACTCTAGTAAACTTACAACTGTGGACTCAAGATGAAACCTGTTGTTCTGAGACAAAGCTCAGTAGAACATGGTTCTCTCCAGAATGCCTCGTTACATCGTGTCCTGCACAGATTCAGCGTTCTCCATAATAGATGCAGCAAAGTAACCAGAACATAACTCCATCTCTCAGAGTGGACATGGTGTTCTTTTCTTTGAAATCTTCATTTGTGCGTCTGTGAACTGTTGTGGCTCAGAAAACCCTCTCACTTTGTTCATCTGACTCTCAGAGAAGCACTGTGGGATGGCGACAGACATCATTGAAAAGTTGGATTTCTTGTTTCTTTTTTCATTGAATCTGTTCATTTTGGTTCTTTTTCCACCACTCAAACTTTCCTTATGTTCATTTTGCAGTGAGTTTTCCTCTTGTGGTCACATTCAGAGCAGCTCGTCACAGCTCATGGACTTGGAGCTGCTGGAGAAGCTCTCGTACTCTTCACCTTGACCACGTTTGGTATTTCTTCATCTCCTCAGTCAGCTCTCGTCTTTTCTTCTTTCATGTCTGCTGTGTGGTCAATGGCTACAATCCACTTATTAACCTCCAGTTAGGGTACCGGTAATTTTGTTCAGGCCATTTTTTAAAAGTGACAGTGTCTTTGTTTTACACTTTGAAAACCAAAGACATGCTTTTTTTTTTTGGAAATGGATGAAAGGAATATTTGAAAAATGACTCTATCTCCTAAGTTATTGTTCCATTACTGTATGTTATTTTCCTTCATGTCATATTTTACAATGGGCACCACCTCTTTATGTTCCTTCCTACCTCAACATGAAGCTGTGTTGGGGACTGAGGGCCTCGCGGTTGACAGCGAGCTTTTATTAATGACAGGTCCCCCACCCTGCTTTGAATAGGTGGCCCGTGACAAACAATAGCTGTTGTTGGGACGTTGGAGGAGCAGCGCAGGTTTTTGAAAAGGCCTCGGCGCGCTGACAGGTGCTGCTGAAAAGATGAGCAGGGTGTCGGGGCTTCGGTGCCCTCGCAGGTGTGGAGATGTCAGGGATGACAGAACACCTGCGACGTCCTTCCCTTCACGCTGATGATTTCACTGTATCGCTTTTCATACACGGCCATGATAAAAGATACAGGAGGACGAGGCAGTGACCGCTCTGCGCTGACAGCACCGCCACGCTCCACCTGTCTGCTTCATAACACCATATTCAATATAAGGCTACACTGAGAATGATACGCTGTTAGTGTTGGAAGACATTGATCGGAAATTAACTGGAGGTTTCAACTCTCATCTACTTACAGTAACTAAAGTGACTCTACTGATTATTCTGAACTAAGCATGTCTTGATTTTATCTTTAATGAATGAACTCTCAGAAGTGTCAGAAATCCACGATTCACCCAGAACTGCTGAGTAACACCAGAGAGAAACCTCTTTAATTCTGAGTCTAATGTTATTAAAAATAATCCGAATAAAAGTGTGTAAAGTAATTTGGCATTAAAACCTGTATGGATCTCATATACATTGACATCATATTGTAATTTTTGAAATGATCTTAGGAAATTATGAGCTCTATGTCACAATCATCAATATTAAAACAAATATTTCACTTTAACATGTAACGCATGTAGAATACACAGCTGAGGATCATGTCCATCATGTAAATATACAGTTGAATAGTCAGAGCTGTTGGTTTATGTTTATTTATTTATGAGCTGTGGAGCCCAATGGTCCAATCATCTGTGGGAGACTTCTAATGAGGTTGTAGCATTACAGAAGATAAAGACACTAAACCATAGTCTGCACCCGGTGTATGAGATGTGTTGGTCTGCTAGAGGGTGTAGGTGGTGGTGTGCAGCATGGGTGGTGTTCCTATGTACTGATAATGAAATAATTGGCTGATTAGAGTGATGAGAAGGAGGGGCTGACCGCACATCCAACACAATTAGTCTATCAAACCAGTAATGACAACTAAACAATCATGATCCTTTGTTTCAAGAAAGCTTTTTAGTAAATATGCATGAAGTGACCTGAAAAATGTACAATGGCAACTTTAGCTCTTTAAATCAGCAGCAGGAACAATGCTGGTATTCACTGATGGAGATGTCGTCATTGGGCTGAGTTATCATCAACAACCTGCTGAGTTTTGTCCCTCATCACTGCTGATTAGGCGCATACGTACACACACACACACACACACACACACACACACACACTATTCAACCAGGTTCCCAGCAGCATGAATGATAAGTAAGTCTGCTGCTCAAATTCAATCAGTACGAAATGTAAAAATCAGTGCAGGTTTTAATGTTCCTGCTGCGTGAACTTCCTATAACTACAAACCATCACATACAGTCTCTAATTCAGTGTCTAAAATAGAATCAATCAAGACTAATTTAACCATCAGGACTCATTTAGAACTTTTGTTGCTCAGTTTCCTTTAAATAAAACATTGATTTCTTTCTATCTACACACTGAAACATGCAATGGTATTCTAGTCAAGTAGTGATCTTCCTACTTCAGGATGAACTGGAAGGCCGACGGCCAAACAGACCTGACAACCAAATATCAGTTGTTGGAGCTCGCTAAGAGTAAAAACCCTGCATTAGGTTCAACATCTGGTGGAAAGAGTGAAGCCAGAAGAGCGGAAGCTTTTATAACAGCACATTAATGACGCACATGTTCAGCTATCACACATGGCTGCAACATAAAAGTGCCCATATACTACTAGACTAAGACTTTGATCCTGATTTGAGTCGTGTCTGTCAACATTTTTAAAAGTAATTTAACCCATTACATTTTTCTTGCCTGGGATGTTTATTTTCATGTTCACTGCGATGGATATTTTCACTGAGACAGACTTAAAGGAATGGTTTGAAGCTGGCCTTGTTACAGTATTGACGTCCACAGTAGCTCTTGGTTGCTACAGATGCTTCTTTTTAAACACATTAAACATGGCTTTTAAAATTACAACCAGAATACGACGAAGTTCAGCTAAGAGTCAGAGAAATCTTCAGTAGTCACACGGAGCTAAATCACGTCAATATGTTTTAAAGTTGCTGTGTATTTAAGACAAAATTCACGCTTCAGCTTCTTCTAAAAGTCGTTCCCTGAGAGCTGGGAGGAGTTGGTTCTTTCTTTCACAAACTGTGAGCAGACCTAACTTGGATTTGAATTTAGACTTTGCAGATTTAATAGCTGGTGTGTTTTTGCAGTTTGTGGTTTTGGAACATAAAAAAAACCTGCTCCCACTCTACGCTTGGATTATTTTTGTCACTCAGTGATTCATCCAGATGCCTTCGGTTTGCTAAGTGAGACTTGGAACGTGGTTCGTGTTTGTATTTAACCAGATTGTTTTCTGATGGGTGAAACTTGTACAATACATTTAGACTTAGTCATTTGTCAGACACTTTTATCCAGAACGGATCATACACAACACACACATCAGCAACTAATCTAAGTCAGAGAGAAGACATCTGAAGCCAAACGCCACGAGAAGAAATGTTTGTTTCTGGTTTTTAAAATCCAGATAAAGGAGAAAGAATTTTCAAAAGTGTAAAAACTGGGAATAAACGAGTAGAGTTTGGTGGATCGCTCCAACATCGTGGGGCCACTAAGCTACTGGGATTTTTATCTGTGTGTTTTAGGAACCACTGTTCATTGGCAGAGCACAGAGGAGAAGAGGGATTGTAGACCTGGGTTAGGGTGCTCAGATAGGAAGGCGCTGTTTAGGTGAGTGTCAGAGCTTTGACTCTGCCGACAGCCACTTGAAGCCAGTGGATAGTTATGAACAGTACCACAGATGATGTGAGTTTTAATTGTACTAGAAGGTAGCCATGTCCGCAGGGCAGCAGTGTCTCGTTTAAGGAGCCGGGAAGTAAATTCTGAGAGGGAGCGTTAGATTTCTCTTATGTTGTAGAAGGTAAACCTGCGACCCAACACAGGTCAGCAAATCTTCGTTGGTCGACAGCGATAACCCACAGATTCCTAGCAGACTGTGCTGATACTCTGCTGTATGGAAGGTCTGCCTGGGAACTTCTTGGAGAGACTGAGTTGAAGATTTCTTTCTCTCATCCAAGCAGAGACGTCAGAGAGACAGGTAACAGATGTATCCAGTGCCTTTAGGACACTTGTACTGCTTCTCAGAACAGTCGTCAGATTGGATGAAGTGTGGTTAAAAGACAGCAACTCAGTTTATCTTAGTGGAACCTGATTTTCGAACCATCATTAAACTGGGTCAAGCTTGTGAGTACTAGGTTTAATTTAACCCTACAAATATATATTTTCTACATGTAAAAGTCTTCATACTGACTGAAAGGTCTTAGCTGCCATTTGTCAGAGCAGCATTTAGATGTAAATACACAAAATATAGATTCTAATATAAATGATTTCAAGACGTTTTCATTGACAAGTTTTAAATATTCTCTCGTACGCAGTTTTCCATTAAAGCAGCAGCCGACAGAACAATGGTAACAAACACTACAATGAGCTGCGTGTTGGCCTGAGAGAAACAGGACAGACAAAGTTAAATTCCACCGAGCTGGGAGTTTGAATTATCATAACTGGAGGCCATGGCGGTGGAGGGAGGCTTTGGCAGCCAGTTCAAAATATGATATTATGAAGCCTGACTGTCCAAACAATAGAGGTGATGAATGATTATGCATAAGTGTCCTCTGGGTTGACTGACAGAGACAGGAAGTGAAGAACAACAATCTTAATCTGGCATCAGTTTCCTTTTTTTCTTTGTTGTCAGTTTTCTGATGAGAAAAGACACAAAGGTTTCAACTTCTTTGCAAATCACTCACCATGAACCCACAGCATTTTATCCGGCCTCAAAGGTCACAGAGGAAACATTGAAGTGTTTGCAAATTTGTCTGTGTGTGAGCAAAAAACTAAACTATTTACCTTTTTTTAAAATGCAAATAACGCACCGTGTCTGACTGTAATTATCCTCGTCTGTACACACCCAACCACAAAACCAGACTGGGAAGGTCAGGAAGTGAATACACAACATTGGGATGCAAGTGACCAAAACACATTTCTTATTCTGGTGTTTTTTTTAGGGCAGGATCACACAAACACATGTTCAAGCTGAGAGGAAACCAGGGGATTTGAGGAACCATCTGTTAACCAAAGCTTTTGGGAAGCACACTAAGATGATCTTAGGATATTGTTCTCCCCAGGTGGGAATAGCAGGGGCTCCGCGGGGCCCCTCGGGTCTGAGCAGCAAAGGGAGGGAAATGGGGAGGGAAATGGGGAGCTTAAGGAGCACCGGCTCACTGATGCCATAATCTTATTTCATTCATAACGCTTGGGCGTTTCAGGTTAGAGAAAAAAGGAAAAATCCCAGAGTTGGACGTGTATCTCTGTTTGACCAGAACAGGTCAGAGGTTTTGAGGTTTGCAGTTCTTTGAAATGAACTCCACATGCATGAAAAAAGAGGATTATTACAATTTTTAAGCGCTACACACAAAGCTCATCGCTCCCAGGTCAGGAGGATTCCTGTGATTGAGCAGGAACAAAAAGAATCGTCAATCGTCCGTTAAAAACATCTTCCAGCTCCATCACCTGCGGGGAGGTGCAGTTCAGCACAGTTCAGTCCCGAGGCCTCGGGCTCAAGCACCTCATTCCTGCTCCGGTGTGAGATCACGAAGTGAGAGCGGTTGACGGCCGACACTTTACTCTGATGAGAAACTCGTTTATGAGCTTAAGACAGTCTGTGCGGCGCTTCGAGGTCGATCTGTTTACCGAGTGTGATGGCCTTGATGTTTCCTCCTTCCTGAGGTTACACCTGAGCGAACAGTTGACCGTGTTAAAACCTGTCGCTATCATCTATGATTGGACGAGTAAATGGACTGAATGTCCACAGACTATTTATTGATCAGTGTTTATCTTCAGCCCTTCTCAACCTGAGAAAATGTCAACATCAAAGATCCACAGACAAAATATTGGAAAGTTCAGAATCCAAGTCCTCAGAGTTTGTTTTTCCTCTTGTTGGTATTTTATCATTCTGATCATGTGAAGATACAGTTCAATCTAAGTGTCTAACCTGTGGAAGTCTGCTTATGGCAGCTTGTTGATGTGATGGATTGTGGTATTGAACAGCCCTTCGTACTAATAAAGCTCTAACTTCAAAGTTCTTCATTCGACATGATGCTCACGTTGTAAGAGTCAGTAACTGTACCAGTCTACAGGACTGTGGATCGGTCACGTAACACGTAATGTCCCCGTACGACTAATAAAGGTCTTTGAACGTTGACAAACAGCTGTGTTTTGTAACATACACATATCATCTGATAATGTGATCGTTACCGTCTTATTGCAGCTTTAAGTCAGTAAAGTCTCGTACAGGTCTTTAGTTTTACTGTCTCTCGGCAGCTTTGAAGCCTCTAAATATGTCATTAGATCAAGTGTGGATCCAGATCACTCAGATTCCAACCTTTGAATGTCAGTTTTGAAGTTGAAGTTATCTCTGTTAGAACATAAACTGCCGGTCGTCACTACACACATTCGACAATCGTGCATTTCTCCGCGTCCGATGTTGAACCGTAACAGACGTGTTGGGAATCAAACCTACAAACACCTGATTAGAGGACAGTCTCTGTCCGTTGGTTAAAGATCTCCTAAAAAGCAGCTTGTCCACCGTTAGGAGCATTATGGATTAGTTACAGTCTGCAGGCTGCAATAATTACCACAACAAACAAGAGGCCCCTAAGCTGGGCACTTTTCTGTGCTGCTCTAGACTTTTCCAACCTGTAATTAGGAGTTTACTCCTCTTCTCTCCTACTGAGACCTCCTGCTCAACAATGACCCTCCTCATTCTCCTTCTCCCCAGTTTTGCACCTTCCTCCCTCTATTTGCCCATTTATTCACCCACGTCTCTTCTCCATCCTCCTCCTCCTTTCACCTCCTCTCCTCCTCCCTCCAAGGTAATGACTGATTTAAGTCGAGGAAAAACAAATCTTGGCGAACAGATTGTTGGATGCTTGTTGACCTGTCAAAGCAACAGAATTGTGGCACAGGATTGAAAATCTAAATCTGCATTAGAGGCTTTTGTTGGGCCTGAGGCGACTCGCTGTGCACGAAGGGGTTTTTATCTCACTGTGGACGACACACACACACACACACACACACACATATACACACACTGAGTGCTACACACCCCTCGATTTAAAGTGTGCAGTCAGTGATCGTTGGTTTTACTAGAATGTATTTACTAGATGTATTTGAACCTGAAATCATGACTTAATCCATAGTTGGGACATCTTCTTTAAAAGAACCTCAAATTATTGCTGAACATTTATTTAAACTTCATATTATTATATTATGAGTTAAAACCAAAGTTTTTTTTATGTTACTTTACTTTAACTTAAAATTTCAACCTGAATTAAAAATTTAACTTAAACCCCAAAATAAATGTACAAATTTCCTACAAAGCTTTATTCAAATTTTATATTATTCAAACCTAAAATTGTGACTTTATCCTAAATGTGAACCTCAAATCATGACAGTATTACAAAATCAGGACTGATTTGAACTCCAAAGTAGGACAAAATACAAAACTATGAGTATAATCTGGAATTATGATTGTAATCTCAGGATTTCCACGTCCACCCAAAATCTTCTGACTTCCAAAAAGGACTTTGTTTTAGTGATATTGTTTAAATGAATTTAATTATTTAAACCTAAATTTAAATGTATTCTTTCTTTTTATCTCGTTATGACACGAATGTACCAAGTTGTGACATAATTTATGAAATAATCTTATTCTGGCCTTCAGACAGCTCCTTCAGAGATCGGTTCCTGTCGTCTCTCTAAGTCTCCGTACGTTAAATACAGCTGGTGGATTTAATCGTGTCTCTGTGCATTGTTTGTTTATTCGCTCGTGCTGCTTGTTGTCATATGTGAAAGCATAAGGGCCGCCGAACACGGATAATCCCTCCTGTGGTTAATACAGTGGCCCAGATTGCTGCACAGCCACCATCTAATAGATAAGATCAGTTTCCTAAACTGTGGCTCCCGGCCCAAATCGGGTCACCGCTTTGTCTCTGGTGAAAGAAAAATAAGAGAAAAAAGTAACTACCACCAGTACTACTGCTATCGTAACTAGTATTACTACTGCCATTAACACTGGTACAAGCGCTACTCATACTACTACTGTATCACAACTGCTACTGACACTACAACTATTTAACGTACTACTACCAAGAAAACTACTACCACACTCATCACTGCTACTACTAAAACTACCCCTTATACGTACTTATACTACTACTGGTAATTCTACTAGTACTAAAACTAGTCCACAGGCTAGTACTACTATCACAACTTCTACAGCTGCTACTACTGCTGCTACTACATTGTCACTAGTGATACTGTTACTACAACCATTACTGCTACTAATACCAGCACGTCTGCTCTATAATCACTGCTGCTGCTGCTACAGTACTCCACAGTACTCCTAGTATGAGAGATAATAACAGTACTACAACCACAGTACAACAACTACAATCACTACAACCATCACTACTGTTACCACTGTCAGGGTTACTAGGTACTACTACCAACAGTACTACTGCTTTTATAACAATTATTACCACTGATACTGCTACTGGTAGGAGGTCTACTGCTCCTAGTACTATGACTACTACTACCGTTACTACTTCTGCTTAACCTGCACAACTACCTCTAGAAGTTCTATCACCACTAGTAGTACTACTATTACCAATACTGCTGATTTACCAAAACCATAAGTGTACTACTGCTCCCAACAGTGTACTATGAATGAAGTCATTTACTACTGCACTTCACCCCCCATGTTTGACTGGATCTTTTTCTGTCACTACCAGGTTCTGAAGTACAGAACCACCAGGGGTGGGGCTGTGACATCCTCGGATGCCGTTGCCGCAGTCATATGGCTTCAGGACAACAACCAGGGGATTAATTAAAGGATGCGTCCCAGAGGCGGTCCTGCTGATAAAATCAGCACAAAGACGCTTCTTAACAGATTAATAGCTACAACATTAAGCCATTAAAATCTTATCTCACAGTAATCATCTATCACAGAGTCTATCAAGGAATTCATTCATTCACAGCCCATCAACATCCTCTAAGTCCTGATTAGCATTAGCAGGCTCTGCGTCAGTCAGGAAGACAGTCTGTCCACACGGGAACGAGTTAAACATGGAAACTGATTTTTTATGTTGGATTTTTTACTCTGTTCTGTTCATCAATAGATTTAATACATCAGCATCAGGTAAAAGCAGGTTTCTCATTTAAAACGTATAGATCTTTGATCATCAGAAGCTGGGGACAGAGTCTGCGGCCTGGGAAACCTTTGGAGTCTGATAAAATGTTTTTTATTGAACAACGTGTACTTTAAATGAGCCAAATGATATTAATCACCATCGCCTGCTCCCGCTGCCTGCTGCCTGCTGTGGCATTTGACATTCAACGTGTTCATTAAAGTTCATCAGTATGTCTGTGTTTATCATGCAGGCAGTGTGGGGGGGTCGGAATAAAAATAGTCTGTAATGTTACTCAATATTCATCAATAATATGGGCCTTTGTTTATTTTAATGCAAATTCTTTGACTGTCGCTTGTTGCAGTATTTAAAATTTCATCTTAGTCTCAAATAATTGAAATGTGACCTGATCACTTTTCTAGTTATAATCTGTGAACATGTGAGCACTAAGTCCTGCTTGGTTCTGGTTCCACGTCACTAGTTATTGAGGGGATGTGGGTGGTGGTTGTGGGACATGGGGGGGCTGCCGCAGCCAAAACACCTCTCAGTCACCTTTGTGTAGCTTTGATCTGAGATTACTTTCATAGACCTAAAGAATGTGCAACCAAAATATCTCACTGTACATCTCTGCAGTTCCCTTCCGCTCTCTTCTTAACCTACAGATTAACTGTAACAGGCTTTGTTCATTCTGAAAACCAACAAGAAACACAATTGAAAACTTGGCAACAGTACGGCAGATACATAGAAACCCAATCTGCACTGGCTGCTTTAAACTCTATCTTAGGCAAGTTGGCTTTTGTAAATCGCCAAACAATGGAGAGCTCTGTTGAAGGCACAGAGGTTGATTTTCACCTTTTAAGTGAGGACACCAGATACCTGCCTTTTCACCGTGTTTAGTTTGAGGACAAACTTTCTTTCTCAAGGCCTTTTTGAACATGAGCAGAGGACGAAACATGACACAGGGTCAGTGAGCGCGCTCCAGTCATAGCTCAGAAATATTTCAATCGCTCTAGAATTTGTCAGACAATATTCCTTCTGTCTCTGGAGTTTTTCAAAAAGCGGATTAAGACTTTGTGTATGTTGCCCCAAAAGATCACTGCAAACACGTCCAGCCCTGAAATGTGAGCAGTGTAAATACATGCCGAGCTGTCTGCACCACGGTTCAGATGTGGCCGAGATGCAACTTGTGCAGCCACAAAGCCAGACCGCTTGCACTTCCAAAAATGTCCGCCTGAAATAAATGTTTTATGTAGTCTTTGTTCTGCCTTTGAGATAAAATGACTCCTTTCAACTTTTTGCATTTTTTTTTGCGGCTGTTTCCTGATTTAAAAAAAAAAAAGAGGAACTGAGAGAACTGAAATGTTAAAGCAGTGTGCGGCTCTTTGAGCCAAACAAGACCTCAAACCACAGGAAGAGGTTTAAAACATGAGAACTATTAAAGTTAACAGTCAAATTCAACACTTATACTTCATACAATACTTTTCTACATTTCTACCATTTCAATAAAGTGGTTCAAACATCTTCTAACTGAGTGATGGTGTGAAGCTGACCTCTGTGTCTAGTCCTTCTTCCCCTGGGAGTTAAAACCAAAGGACATGACTGATGTGTCCATAAACGTCAGCAGGTTTCAGACAACAGCGTCTTCAAAGACCTCCTTTAGTTTTCATAAAGCCATCTCCCCTTCTCTAAATCCTTTACAATAACACACACACTACACTGCACATCAGTCAAACTGGGATTTTCTACAACCAGTCACTCGATAGCGGAGTCAGACAAAAGCAGCTTACGGAAAGACCGAGAGGAAAGCGGATGTTTATTTTCACAGGTTAAACTGTGGCGCTGAACGAGGCCGTGTGACATATGAGAGACACTCTGGTATCAGATATGGAGCAGTTCGAGGTGGTGTGAGCATCCAGCGAGTGTACCTATTGACCTCGGTCCTGCGAGTCCAAAATGCATGTGGACTAAAACAGTCCTCCACAGTCAGCCTCAACCTTTCCAACCTCACTTGGAAAAGAGATTAAATAGAGACAAATGTTACAGAAATGTCTAGAACTACAGCTTTAGCATTCGACTAAGATGCAGCTCCAAGAATGAGGCTTTATCACCTTATTCTTGGCAAATGTTTGGGCAGCAAACTCCTGTGACCTTAAAACAATCAGACAGAAAGAATGCAGCATTTAGGAAAAGAGAAATTAGTTCTCCAGAAAGCGTAGAAAACCCACAAGGATCATGTGATACGGGTATTTACCAGACTGTGTGGTGAGACTGTTTTGTCACCTGCTGTTTTCAAGGACAAGAATGAAATCTACAATTTTTAAACCAGCAACGGCAACAAATGTTTAAGTGCTCACAAAGAAGAGTCTGGACAAACTCCATCTGCTGGGAAGACACGTTCTTCTGCTGTATTAAAGTGTATTTCCTAATTTAAATGGACTAACTTCTTTCTTTTAAAGTTGGTTTTTAAACAGGATCATTACAACAACGTATTTTGAAGCCTACATGTTGCAATCAACAGTGTAGTAATAGACTTGAGGTTCAAGTCGTGTTAAAAGCCCTTCATAAGTACATTTACTGTAATGTCAGTGTAACTGTGAGTCAGCAGAACATGGACAAATTACATTACATTACATTACATACAGCAGACGCTTTTATCCAAAGCGACTTACAAGTCATTACAAGGTACAAGGGTAGGCAGGGCAGCGTGAGGAGGTCTTGCCTACTGGAGGTAGGCCACAGCTGGGATTTGAACCCCAGTCTCCCACATGGGAGGCAGTGATGTTACCACTACACTAACCAGCTGCTAAGCACGAACAAGAGCATGACCCCAGCTGACCCCAGCGCTTTGAGGACATGTTCTCTGAGGAGATGTTCTCTGAGGAGATGTTCTTTGAGGAGATGTTCTTTGAGGAGATGTTCTTTGAGGAGATGTTCTCTGAGGAGATGTTCTTTGAGGACATGTTCTCTGAGGAGATGTTCTCTGAGGAGATGTTCTTTGAGATGTTCTTTGAGGAGATGTTCTTTGAGGACATGTTCTCTGAGGAGATGTTCTCTGAGGAGATGTTCTCTGAGGAGATGTTCTTTGAGGAGATGTTCTTTGAGGAGATGTTCTTTGAGGACATGTTCTTTGAGGAGATGTTCTCTGAGGAGATGTTCTTTGAGGACATGTTCTTTGAGGACATGTTCTCTGAGGAGATGTTCTCTGAGGAGATGTTCTTTGAGGACATGTTCTCTGAGGAGATGTTCTCTGAGGAGATGTTCTTTGAGGAGATGTTCTTTGAGGAGATGTTCTTTGAGGACATGTTCTTTGAGGACATGTTCTCTGAGGAGATGTTCTTTGAGGACATGTTCTCTGAGGACATGTTCTTTGAGGACATGTTCTTTGAGGACATGTTCTTTGAGGACATGTTCTCTGAGGACATGTTCTTTGAGGACATGTTCTTTGAGGACATGTTCCCTGCTTTACCACCTGCTGCTGGAAAAAAAAATCAATCTGCACATACATGCAGGTAACTGATCACAAAACGTCATCTCTATATTTAGTGCTTAGCTCAGCAGAGGAAGCTGTGGGTGTTTTCAGGAAATAAGAAAGAGGTGCTTTCGTAGAGAACAAGAGGACCGTCATTGAAGAGCTGATACTGGGACGTGTGCATGGAAACATGTATCCTCTGTAAATGCACACACTCATTAACCTTCCCGAGGGCAGCGGTGTCTGTGACAGGTTAGTGGGACTAGCAACGTGGTGCTAATCAGCTTTATTTGTGCCACTAAAACCAATCAGTGGGGATCAGACGTGCCAGCTGTCTGCACTACAGGATGATTATTGCAGGGTTTCATATCACACAGCTCGGGGCAGAAGTTATGATTCCACTGCTGAATCATCCGTAATCAGTGATATCTGGTGGGGAGCAGTCGTACCGCACGGCTCGGCCCGTGTGCTGTAATTAACCACAAACACTGCTGTGAAATTCACAGGTGACTGAGTCATTAGATCAGTCGTAGTGAAGCACGACTCTGATAAAGTGATGACAGTGGCTGCTGCCGCCCGCCTCCTCGGCTGCTGTAATCTGTTGGTGGATTAAACGATTCATTAGCTGATTAGCGTAAATCGATTAACAGCGCAAATGAAAACAAAAGGAAGCCTTCAGGGGAGGAAACTGAACGGCCCGGGGAAAAACACAACTCAGGCTTGTGCAGGCTTAACCTAGATTCTGCTTCGTCAAGGTTTGATTTAGAAGGTGCCGACCCCTTCGACTGCAGTGAGCAGAAACAGAAAGATTTGGAGATGAGCTAATGGCTTAAAGCTGTAATTAAATGAAGTATTAAAGGATAATTCCAGATTATTAAGCTTGGGTGTTCTTCCAGCCCTGATCATCACTAGTTCATCGATAGTTATGGGGCCAAGATATATTTGTTAAACCAAAAGAAATCATTTTGATTTCAGGTTTTTACTTTATTTTGATTTAGTAGATGTAAAACTATGTTTAAAAATCATTTATTATTTTTATTAAATTACATTAAGTCCAAAGATTTCAGAGGCTTCAGCAAAGCAGCTTCTACATTTCTGTACTTTTGTAAAGTCAGGGTTTGAATGTAGCTGGAACATTCTTTAATATCTCAGTGACCTGTTGCGTTTTCCTATTTATAATAATGTTTTTAACATCTTACTTCATGCAGCAGAAAAGCAGAATATGAAAATGTTCTGCATGAGGCTCAGTGTGTAGGAGACCGGACTTAGTTACAAACCTGCATTTAATATTTGCATTTTTGCAAATGTGTCACCAGAATCTTGAGGAAGTTTTAGTTGCCATAACCATGAGCTTCACATTATCATGTGCACAATCAGCCAGAAGCAATGATTTTAAACTCAAACCACATAGAGTTTTGCAGAATAATTCGATATCACTGTTTTTCTCCGGGAAAGAGATTGAACCCAGTTTAAAATTCAGGAGCTGTATAAGGTCAAGAACAATTTTATTTTACAAGGGGAGAATAATGAATGAAGGAGGTGAGTCAGCGGCGCGGATTTGGATTATGGCGGCGGAGACAGAGGAAGGAGTGAGGAACTGTGGGTAATGTAGTCTCCTGGAGCAAGACGGCAGGGGTCAGGTTAGCTTCCTCCCTGTGGCTCAATGCCGAGACAGCAGGGCAGGAGGTCCAGGTTCCAGAGGGAGGTCCCAGAGATCCAGTCTAAGGAGCCAGTGTGAGCGGGGCTATCAGAAGGAATCCAAAATCCAAGGTCTAAAGAGGGAGAGCAGGGGTCCAGTACACAAGAAACTCAACAAACAGCAACAGTCTTTTAAACGGACTTTAGGCAAAGGCAGGGTCCAGATCCAAACAGGGTCCAAATCACAGCTAGAGACAAGAATGGAAAGAAGAAGGACGTCTATCAGTGTGGCAGGGGACTGGGGAACACAGGTGAGACTGATCAGGATACTTAGGTGAAGCTGGAGCCAGGAGGGACAGGTGAGGACAGGAAGGAGTTACCAAAATAAGAGCAGGTGAAAGGAAGCAGGACCATGATGAGGACATAGTTCAAGTTAGACCAGTTAGTTCTTATTGATCCAATGTGCAAAAAACACAAACAGCACAAACTAAACAGAATAGTACTTTATCTTAAACCTGCACAGGAGTCATTATTGTATTTTGTTTTGTATATTATGTGTAGTAACAACTGTCTTATAGTGTTTTTATAATTTTTTACAGTATATTCATGTTTTGATGCTGCCTTGTTGAAAATGTTTCCATTATCAGATCTGAACTCAGTTTATTTAAAGAAGAGTTGAGTTAAGGTCAAATAAAACATGCTTATTTTATAAAACATATTTTAAAGAGCTGGTTTAATGTCGACTTTTCATTTACTGTCAGAAAAGTATTCTGCAAAGCCAAATCATTTGATTTGTTTTAGTCCTCTGGTCATTTCCATTATATTTCTGTTAATTTCTGTAAGTGATATTTTGTGATGATAGTAATATTGCAGTTTTCATGACCGATTGATTGACTGTACACAAAGAAGCCAAAAACAACCGCAGCACCCTCAGAAAGTTACAACCTAGTCTGTCAGATGAAGAGAGACGGTGGTCAAAACACCCACATTGTAAAAACGTGGAATTATCTTTTAAATCAATGAAATCTAGGTTTGTTAAAACTTGAAGAGTCATTTGATGTGTAACTGGTTTTCTGCAGCTGCTGCTGCCACAGCCACATAAGGCTGCAGCCATCAGCCATGAAACAACAGGAAAACAAAGTCCAAACCCCTCAGATGTCTTTGATGTAGCCAAAACACTCATGTTCTCCCCATGTTCAGACATCGCTTCATTCAACACCGCAGCATATAACTGCATGCCAGAGACGTAAACAGTCTCTCGCGTCTCTCTGACCATTCACTAATGACTCCCATGCAGTGCCACAGTGTAAAAAGGGGGTTCAGGCAAAGTTCAAACCACGCGTTAGCCACATGTTTGCAGCTCAATCACCCCCTGCACCATCAAACTCGTCACTCTTTGATCAAAAGTCTCCTTTGAGAGTTCAGAAATGGTGTAGCTGTGAGGACACTCCAGTGAGGGACCACTTGTGTCCTGGATGACCTTGAACTGGATCCTATAAATGCCCCCTCACATCACGAAGACAAGAATTGGTTCATCCTTTCCTCCAACGTCTAAACACAAGAACAAAAGCTTGAAAAGTCAAGTCAAAGTCAACTGACTCATCTCAAATACAAATCACAGCATTTTATTCTGAAACAGCAAAAACTGAGTGTTAGGATTCGGACCTTTATATAAGAGCACATCCAACAGTAAATTAAAAATGACCTGTCTATACAGCTTAACTGCAATCCTAATCCTATGTCATTGCAACCTGATCACATTTTATATTACACCTAATAAAAATAACCATAAGTCTAACACGTTGATATTTAACAGATCAATTCAATGTAGCAGCTAATGGATTCTGATCTTGACTCCAGTGCTGTTCATTTTTCAGGGTTAGTTTCCGACTCTCTTGTGTCTTAAACTGCACTCTGAGGAATGAATTAACAAAATATTTCATTTCGAGAGAGTCGCTAAAAAACCTTTTTCACACATGACTTAGCGAAGCCAGAACTATATATTCTGCTTCTGTTTATTTGAAGGCGTCACTGAAACAACATCATGTCTCCATTACGTGATTTATCCAAACTAAACTATAAATCATGTTACACATAATTTACATTTAGATGAAATATCTCAATGAAACCGAGTCTAACCTAAAAACTGGGATGTTTGAGTAAACTCCTAAATAAAGTGCTGTGAGGCTTTGATGGAAAAATGAACTGTGGAGAACCTCTTAGAGAACAATTCCTCTTTGACATAATTCAACCTGCAGAAGAAGGATGATGACAGGAGGGATGCTTGTCATTATTCATTCAGAGCTGTGGTCAATTTCCAGCAAGGGTCGACCGCCGCGCCCGAGGAAAGAGAGAAACGAGTGAACTGAAGAGGACGAGATGATGACAGACTGAGGCGAGGTGATGTATGGGATCAAGGAGATCCAATTTGTCTTTAACACTGTGTGACTGTGAGAGCGACACACATGGACTCTGTTAGTGTCCACAGCCTCAAACAGACCTGTGGTTTTTCCTCATCGACACAAAAGACAGCACTTAAAAAGGATCATCTGCACCCTGACAGAGACAATCAGGGTTTTTCGTGTCTCCTCACTCTCGCTGCTCAGATCTGGACGATATATGTGCACCATCAGAGAAGAGGAAGAGCCACCAGAACACGTCCATAAACAAGATCAGTGATGGACTAAGGAGGTTTAGTGCCACTTTCCACAATAATAATGAAGCTTAGAGTATTTATAGGAAATGAGAACTGCATCAGAAAATGAAAGACTTGTATCAGGGATCAAAGATCAGCCCTGAAACTGATCAAATGTCACCAGTGTTGTGTCGTATCAAACGTGTAGCTTTTATGTTATAGAAAAAAAAATCCTAGATATGAAAAAAGAGGATTTTTTTGGAAATGAGAAATGTTTCCAGGAAACAAACTTGAAAATGAATTAGATGTTACCGAAAAACCTAAAACTCCTAAGTTGACCAACTCGACAAATGTAAAACGTACATTTGTTTCCCTTCAGTTTAGTTGAAGTAAACATATAACGACGATTCGACTTTCGAGAAATAATTTGAGATTATGTAATCTTGAATGCTCCACTTTCAACATCTTTTGTTGACTTTGTGGAATTCATGTTGAATTTGTGCAACGCTTACAAATGTGCATGTTTCAACACGACTTCTTCTCGTGTGAGTCAACTCAACAATACAACAAATACAACACACTTCTGGGGAAGCTGCAGAGTAGAAAACGACACAATCAAGTTACGACACAACTGTGACGCACTGAAAACCTCCAGAGCTTGAGCAACACAGCTGATGACACATTTACTCTCAAAGAGACACTGCAGTGACATCGATTTATCATGTTTGTCAATGTGCATCTTTACCAAAGGGACACTTTCACTAATTAGTTGATTCACAAGTTAAGTTAATCGTAAATTAAGATACGATGATGCACAACACGCATAAAACAAACTTCTTAGAGCCGATAATACGTTTTTTTTACATTATTTTACAATCTGAGGCAAAGTAGCACTAGTTACATCTAGATGTAAAGAACCACTAGTTACATCTAGATTTTCTGGTCAAGATCTTTTGGTGTACCTCCAGTTAGAAGAACTAGACCTTGGTGAAGCCAGGTACCCCTTCTTTGACCTTTTACTACTTGCAGGACCTAAATATTACAGTACAACTTTCACATGTGGCTAGTGGATAGATCGATTTGATAGATGACCCAGGTCCAGGTTCAGACACTGTTCTCACTACAAAAACAACAGTTGTTGTTTGTTGACACGCCTAAAATCTCGAGATCGACGAGTGAATTATTGTAGGCGTGAGAATATCGTACAGAAACAAAGGAGGAACGGAGCGTGACATTCTTATAACGTCATTAAATCCCTTTGAGAAAAGGTTGAGGTTCAGATAAACTACGACTGACTCAGTGTGACCTGGTCGGGTTTTACCGCTGTGGGTTTCAGGTCTAGTCTGAGTGGATCCTGATGGACTCAAACGTACATGATAAAGGATTTAATGAAAACTGTTCGAGGTAAGAACATCAAGAACTTAAGCAAACTTGTCCTCCTTTTCTCCTGTTATCTTCCATCCTCTGCTCATTTTCTCCTTCTTTCTCCCCCCGTCTTCCTCCTTCCTTCACTTCCTCTTGCCCCCCCCCCCCACCTCCTTCCCTTTGTACCAGATTGAGACCCACCCCCTATATCTGCATTGTGTCACTGGACTGTTTACAGAGATAAACCTTGTAAACTTAACCCCTGGACAAATGAATCAAAGAAAAAGTCTGTTTGACTCCCCCTCAACCTCCCCCAGCGCCTCTTTACTAACAGCCAATATTGATTGTACTATAAATTAAGTTGAAGTTTGTTTTAAGTTTTTATATTTATGCTGCCATGTTTAAACTTTATTTTACAATCACAAAAAAGAAAGATAACCTATCAAAAGAAATCAGAAGAAACACAGTCAGAAAAAAATGAAAGAGGAGAAGAGGTGGAGAAAACAGGAGGATGAGAATGAGGATCAAGAAAAAGAGGAAGAGGAGAAGTTGTAGAAAAAAGAAAGAAGAGGTGGAGGAGGAGAAGATGTAGTAAGTGCTGAAGGGAGAGAAGAAGAGAGAGGACAAAGAGGAAGAAGCCAAGAACAGTTGGAAAACAAATTGTTCAGCATTTCTGCAACTTCTAAATATGTAAATTAACAACATTTCCTTATTTTGTTAATAGAAAACATAAAATCCAGTCACAAGCGAGAGCCCAAGAAAACACATTAGTTGTAACAGATCAGTTCATAAGCTGAATCCATCTGAGGCTGAGCTGCTCTATTCAAACTATAAAGACCATCACAAGTTAATGAACTCCAACCAAAGTAAGTAATCAGTAATCAATATCAGCACCACAACTGCAAGAGAACGTGACAAACTGTTTAATACAATATGTCTCCGTCTTCATCAGCAGGTCACTGTGAGACTTAAAACCTAAAAACTCAAACTCAGCAAATTCTACATGAAGAACTCCCTCATAACAACAGACACTGATGCTATTGAACCAGATCTAACACTTTCTGAACTGCAGCTATATCAGTCAAGTCAACCCTCATCATCACATAGCTGTAAGCCAAGCTACAGTATAAAGGTGTTGCTGAGTCTTAATTAGAGGATGCTCTTCTTTTGTGAGGTAGGTTGTTGTTTATTTCCATGACTGTGGTGTCGTTTCAGGCCTGAACGCCCTGAACTCTGGCTCACAGGCGTACAGGAGAGAATTTTATTATTGTGCTTTAAGAAAGTTTCAACTCTGCCCTGACACTAGTGTTTTATGATGCTGGACATTGTGTTTGTTGAGACACACAGTGAATCTTGCACTGAGCTGTGTGATCCAGCTCTGTGTGGAGAGATGTGGGAAACCTGCTGGTTGTGGCAGTTCAAGACTAAACATGTGGGTTCTCTGGCACAGAAAACAAAGATGACAAACAACAACAAAATGATGAGGAGGAACACCTGAGGTCACTGCCTGCACCTGTGTGACACACAACTAGTCACCAACAGTAACCACATAGGTGAGCTGAGACTTGTGGCAAGAAAAAGTATGTGTCTCTGGCACATGCTAACATTGTTGTTGACACGTCTACAATAAGGAAAATATTAAACAAGAATGGAGTACATGGGAGGACACGACGGAGGAAGCCTTTGCTGTCCAAAAAAACATATTGCAGCATGTTTGAAGTTTGCAAAAGAGCACCTGGATGTTCCACAGCACTACTGGTAAAATATTCTCTCAGATGAAACCAAAATTGAGTTGTTTGGAAACAACACACAACACTATGTGTGGAGAAAAAAAGGCACAGCACACCAACATCAAAACCTCATCCCCACTGTAAAACATGGTGGAGGCAGCATCATGGTTTGGGGCTGCTTTGCTGCCTCAGGGCCTGGATGGATTGTTGTCATTGATGGAAAAATGAATTCCAGAGTTTATCTTTGTGTTTTATAAGACATTTAGCAGGAAACGTAAGACCATATGTCCTCAACTGAAGCTCCACAGAGGATGGGTGATGCAACAGGACAATGATCCAAAGCATACAAGTAATTCAACAAAAGAAAACTTCAACAGAACAAAATACACCTTCTGGAGTGGCCCAGTCAGAGTCCTGACCTCAACCCGATTGAAATGCTGTGGCATGACCTTAAGAGAGCCATTCACACCCGACATCCAAGAATATTACTACACTGAAACAGTTCTGTGAAGAGGAGTGGTCCAAAATTACTCCAGGTCGTTGTGCAGGTCTGATCTGCAACTACAGGAAACGTTTGGTTGAGGTGATTGCTGCCAAAGAAGGGTCAACCAGTTATTAAGTCCACCCTGTACTGTGAATGTTTACATGTTATGGTCAATAAAAACATGAAAACATATAAAGTTTGTGTACTATTATTTTAAGCAGACTGTGTTTTTGTATTGTTGTGAGTTAGATGAAGATCAGAGCACATTTTATGACAAATTCACGCAAAAATCCACGTAATCCCAAAAGGTTCACATAATTTTTCTTGTCACTGTACTTCCCTAAAAAGCGCCTTGGAGTCATCGGGATGTGTGTTGAAAACCACACGCTAGAAGCCTCAGTGCTGATTCACCAACAGCACAGAATGGAGAAGGAAGGACAGGAGTTGACAGCACTTAAAAACACTTAGGAGTTAATGAAATGTCAAAACTGTGGAAAGAACAGACACCTTCTCCTCCACTGCCATGTCCTCCCTCCATTTCTCAGATAATCCTCAACGTCAGAACTGATGCTAACAAAGTGACGCAACCACAGCTCTCGGCGCTCTAACTGCACAGAGCCTAAAACCTTGTCAGCAGAGTGATCCATTGGGTGAGTCGTGGTAAAAGCCGGTCCTTCCCCATGCTGAGCCGAGCAAAGCAGAGGTTGAGGCCCAGGCGTGCTGCTCGCAATAGACCCATCCGGTTTTAAGAGGTGCTTAATGACGGGCTGTAACAGGAGGAATGCCTGCTGCAGCTGCCTGCCAGTCAAGAGAGAACCAGGCCCACTCAAGTCCACCTCAACCCCCCAGAAAGTCTCTAAATTAATTCTCTCATTCAGGCCCTGACGCCCAAACCTCAAAGTCAAACCCAGTGTCTTTTAGTCCCTGATACTCTCCCTCCAACCACCATGTTAGGTCCTAAACACTAAACTGATGTTGATTTGATTAAGTGGGAGGCAGGTCGCCTCCACTGTTCTCTTCAACATCGAAAGACATGAAGGACACGTGCAAGTAATTCAAATTTTAGTGGTTATTGTTTGGAACACAGTGTTTCTGCACTCAGGTCCATGTTGGTAAGAATTCTTTCATATGTGACTGAACAACTTGCAGAATGATGGGTGCATTACTTAGCTTTACTCCTATCAGATCTCTTTTGTCTGTATTTAGTTATTTCATGGAAACAAGTCAAAGAAATTTGCCAGAGCAGTAAAAATATTTCACCTGCTGGAACTTTTTGTTATAGTTCAAACCGAACTGTAACTGGGGACTCACTCCATGTCGTTCTCCCATTGTGATGGTTCTGTTGGGAAGTTGCTGGTTCTCCTGGTTCTCTTCCACTTGCTTGGTTTGGACTCCATTGGGTCGCTGGCTTCATGGAGTCTGTGGTAGCTGGTTTGTCACCACAGCCCATTCTTAGAATGCTTGCTAATAAACCAGATTTTGGTTCTGTTAAATTCAGTAAAATTAAGTAACAAGCTAAGACAGATGTGTAAAACTATGCAGTTATGTATCAATAAGCTTCAGTTTCAACTTTAATAAAGTAATTAAGTCTTAAACGCTGACCATCATTGGAAAAGTCAGACATCAAACTCAATTCCAGAACGTTACTTTACAAGAATTTAAGTTTTACAGTGTTGTTTTAAGCACAGATCCTCCTCCTATGATTAAAGACGCAACGTCTGACATGACCACCAGGATCATTAACATTTAATCTTTTTGGAAGTTCTAGCTAACTCGTCATCCATCCTCACCACTCGACACGTCCAGGCCTCAGATACTGGAGCTCCCGGGCATCGACACGCCCCGCCGAAACCTGCTGTGTTTACAGTGTTAGATTTACAACATCCAAGGCCAGAAAATACTCAACATTCTTATCTGGGTCGTTTGTTTCCTGATCTGAGAGGAGCTGAGTGCATCTGCATGTCCACGCCACCTCATCACTTCTGCCTGGGCCCAAACACGTTTTCCTTTTAAAGTCACTTCGGAGCGAAACATTTGTACATTTAGCATCAACATTTTGACAGGCTGCTCCATGAAACTCTGCCAGCCCTCCTGGGAGGCGCAGTGGAAGGGCCAGCTTCTCTCCTCTGGCCAACTCCTGCTCTCTGAAGGGAGGTCATGGAAGGTCGTGGGTAAAATAAGCATGTGGAGAGGTCTTCCCGTAAAAATGATCATAAAGAGTGAATAAGAACACATAAAAATTCAGTGTAAACAGACAGGATGGGGGAGGCGGAGCCAGGACTTCATACGAGTGGAGACAGAATCTGTGGAATTTTTCTTTCATGAGCCGCCTCAGCCCTTAACCTTAAAGACACTGAGGGCTTATGTTTGCCAATCAGTCTACACACACTGACCCGTAATGAAGAGATGTTTTTGCAAACAGGAAGAGTCCGGGTGGTTCCAAACTTCTTGGAAGTCACCATTATTAAGACCACTGTGCTCCTGGGTGTACTCAGTGCTTTCGAAGCTGTTTCATACCTTTGCTCTGTCCAAAGTGAACTCCTCTGACTTCATGGATTGTTTTTTGTTCTGACGTGCTGGGGGAATTGTGCGATGCTGCATGCACAGGTGTGCACCTTTCAAAGCAGTGATTCGTCAAGTTCTAGACACATCTAAATAATAATTAAAGCAAACAGAATGCACCTGACAACAATTCAGACTGCCACATCTAGGAGTCCCTATACTTTTATAAGTTTTAATGTGCTACAGGTCACGACCACATCCCTCTGAGAAAACCCTGGACATGCAGGATCTGTCACAGACGTCATTAAACACTCACAACCATCTGCGTCCACACAGTGGATGCTGTCATCCACACTCTAATCCTACACTCATGCACACAAATCACACTCTCTTAGCTATCAGCGGACATCTATATAGGAGCAGCCTGGATGGCTTTATCTCACCCACACAAACACACTGTGGAGTCCTTCACCCCCAAACACACACATGCACACACCTTGGATGCTCTTATCTGATGTCTGTTCGCACACACACTCAACACACACCTCGTCTGGGCTTCTGAAAGTGCTCGATAAACACACACCGAAAAAAAAAAACAGTGGCGGCACAAGAGGAGCTGCAATAAGGTTTCAGGGTCAAGAGAGGTGGAGTGGGCTGGAAAAGGTCCAGAGATCAGGACCGATAAGCCCGCCCCCGATTCGGCAGATCTCCCCCTTCGATACAGCCCGTCGCCCAGGTCAGCGCTCTCAGGTTACTCGCTCAGGCTTGTTTGGACACCCTCACCACCCCACACCCCCACACAGCCTTGGACATGGACTTGAGTGCTGTCCAGATGTGAAGGATGGAGAAGCAGAAGAAGCTGCTGGTTTAGAAATGTGACACCATGGTGTCTTTATAAAGGCGAAGCGTTAATATTCAGTGTTATTGTGACACTTTTCTTAAATGTTGGCTGACACACAGTGTCCTGGATCACTTCTCTCAGTTACCTTATAAACTGTTCTGTAGAAAAACGTTTACAGGAGAAAAACCTCAACAAGGTTTCCTTTGTCACCGATGACAGATGGTTTTCTATTAATGCTGATTTTGGCATCAGCATTAAGATTCCCATCTACATTAATGTAACAGTGTCGTAATTATAGACGGGAATGTCACCAATCTAAACCAGGAACCTCTGATCTGAGTTCTATGACCCAAATCTGTCCAGGTGTAGACACACAAACAGCTTGGTGAGGGTTAGGCAGAGGTCAGGGTTTGCCAATTACGAAAAGGTTGTGCACATGGTTGAATGATAAAACCAGTGGTTTCCCAAAGGCCGACCACACGGGTTTCGTAATAAAGAAACTTGTCACCCAGCGCAGTGCTGTGACTCACTGATGTGTTTGTTTGGAATAGATTCTGAACAATGGCAAAGATGAATAAACTAAGTCAGGTTGCGGTGAGTTATCACAGCTCGTTGTTGGCTTCAATCTCTTTGTGGAATGTTTTGACAATAACAGAAATATAGAAAACCAACAGCGACTGACGTTGGTCGGGCGGATTCACCTGCAGAGGGGCTACAGGGCCAGGCCCCCTTCACACCCAGTGTAGATTAGTATACAACAGTATTTAACAGTAGAACAAGTGGAACATTAACAATTTAATTCAAAACTAATATTCCCATCCACCTCAACCTCCGACTTTCTTGCTCTGCATCATTGAACTTTCTCGTTCAGTCATGTCATAACTGCTACAGTCTGGATTAGATGGATAATAAATAATAAACCTGGGGGCACAAACACTGGTACATATCCCCGACAAATCACAAGCAACTGTTCCTTCAGGACAATAAATCAGAGTGTATCAGGATAAACCTCTTGATATTGTTTTCAAGAGAATAAATATTAAACGTGTGTGTTCAGTACATGAAGCTGAGCATCAATCAGAGCACTGCTGAAAACACCTGACGGGGGCCAATCAGGTCAGCTGTGTTCAGCATTGCTCTGTCCCTGGTTGGTATTTCAGCCTCGCTGTTAACCCAGAAGTTAAACAGCAGTCTCTGTTGTTAAGGTCTCTTCAAAATAAATGTCACTCTGGTTCCACCTTTGTTCTTGACTGACAGCTGTTATCATTGGTGCAGGTATTAGCGTTAGTTTCACGTGAACTCACGGCAGGGTGGTGGCTCTTGAACAAACAACTGCTGCTTTAGTTTTTCTTGGAACAACAGTCGATTCATGTTGACGGACATTACTGTGTGCTACATGAGCTACATGCCTTCAGGACTTCCTTGAAGGTTTGGAATTCCCACCGGGAACCTTCACCCAGTCACGGTCCTTGGTCCTCCAGCTCTGATGGTGCAGGACAACTGATAATAGTAATAATGGAACAGTGTTTGTTTACTGTACATCTCAAGGTCCAGATGGGATAAAAAACATGAACAGAGCTTTTCATACAAGTCCAGGTGTCGAATCAGTGGGAATTCATTCATGATAGCAGGTATGTTTGTGCTTGTTTCAGTTCTAATTTACACTCTCAAGGTTTAACGGACTCCTGCTAGAGACCAAGAAAGGTGTTCAGTGTTTTTCAGATCAGTGGGACTCAAGGACAAGGTCGCACTAATCTGCAACCAGTAGAACCAACACCTGTAAACACAGCAAAAAACAAACTAACTGTAGAAGTTATATTGTTAAAATGGACACAGTCACGTTAAAGACCCCCCCACTTCTACAGCTGACCTTGTTTATTGTCTGTTTTACTACATGTACAATTCTTTCCTTTCTTCAGATGTATTTTGTATCCATTTCTAGTCATGTCATCATTAATTAATTCAATAATTAATATTTCATAATTAATTATTTTCTGACATATTTAATAAAAAACATAAAAAATCATATTGGATCAACAAAGTTATTGAAATTCAGCCTCTTGGAATCAAAATCATGCCACATATTTGATAATGTCACCTGTAAAATAAATAAATTCAAACCTAGAGGTGGTTCCAGAACTATAGTCTCCAAACCAGCCGGTCTCATTCCCTGCGGATCGTGAATGTCTGATCCGTCACATGCAGCAGTTGTTGGTTATTCACACAGAGAACACAACATGACCACCGACTTTACTGATCACCAACATTTCCCATAATGATTTTTCAGTATTTCTGACCGTTTGATTATTTCTAATGAAGATTTGTTAAAGGTTATTTTTAATATATAATAAGATTTTTCCAGTGTATATAAAGGTATGTTCTCAGACTCTACAGTGATGATGTATATGTTATATACAGTGACTGATGAGGAGACTCTTTTATCCCTGCACCTTTCACATCATATGTCAGTCTAAGCCAGTGCAGCGATAAGGTCAAACAGCAGCTTATCACCACTCTAAAAAAAAAAAGGCTGCGGTGACCTTTACACTCTGTGCACAAAGCCACCAATCAGGAAGCTCCCAGCCTCACTTCACCCTCAGGTTGAGTGACGCGACAGGGTGGGCTGCCGGCCAGACGTCGATGACATGTCAGAGCGCCGTGTTGCAGACGTACCAGAGCACCAGTTGTCATCAAATGCATCTATCTGAAAGAGGGGACGAGAGGGCCGGTTGCCTGGCACTGAAGTTCAAAGTGAACCCGTGTGATTGTGATTCATCACTGCCGCGGCGTGGGAACAGAAGAAAAACATGAGGGGAGAGGAAAAACAAAGGAAGCCTACTGACCTTTCCTCCACACACACACACACACACACACACACACACACACACACACACACACACACACACACACACACACACCTAGACCTTCGAAACACATCCAGTGGCCCAAAGATCCATTCATAAACACCAACACTAAGTCAACAGACTATAAAACTGTGTTAGCGTCGCTCACAGGCTGAACTGTTCTTCACACCAACAACTAGAAAACTGAACATGCTGATGATTTTGCTGCTGTATTTAAATAATGCAACAAAAAAGGCCCCAGAGTCATTAAAGTCTTAGGAGTTGATCCTCTAGAATCGTTCTCTCCACATTGCTCGGGCGATGCTTTGACATGCACAGCAACTTTTCCATAACAAGTCATTTAAATACATTTTCGTTTCAATGAAATGCAAATGACTGTTGGTTCTGCAGTGTCCTGCCTCTTCTTTGTTTGTAACATGCAACCCAGTCATGTCAATCAATGTTCCAGCTTTTAATGAGCGTAACAACTATTTATAATGTAACTGAATGATGTATTTCAGATGGAAACTGAATTCATCTTGGAAGAGTCCCTGAATGCAGCAGATGAAATGGGTCAGATTTAGGATCATCAGGAAGTTTGTTCCATCTGTGAGCAGCATCGTAGCTACAAACTGGTTCCTCCAGTTCTACCAGCTGCAGGATTTATTAAGGAAATCGTGTTTCTGGAGCCACATCACTGACTGATTTATAAATCTGATTCTTTCTGGTTCCTGTTAGAACTCTGGCAGCTTCGTTCTATAGATTTAATTTTTTACAGCTTAATGTTTTTATCCTCTGTGTTTGCCACATAAATGAAGCCTTCTTGCTTTACAATAAAGTCAGAAGAGACGTCTTCATTGTCTTTCTGATACAAACTCAGTGTTTTCACAATTCGATTTTCATTTTTTCTGTTCTGATGCAGCAGATAAAAACACTTTCTTTTTCATGTTGTTACCATCTAGTATGAAGCTCAGTCGTCGGCACAAGCTGGCGTCCAAGTCATATCTGAGTTTAATGAAAGCTGGGATAGATGTCAGAGGGGGTTAAGAGGAAATGCCTTGATCTGCAAGGCCTGTGCTCATTTACAGACCGGGTTCGGACGCATCTGGAGTCTGAGAAAGACACACATTTCCCCCGCCTGAGACTACACGCAGCCAACTCCTGCAGACATCCAGGTGGATGGATGATGGCGATGCCGGTCCCTCTCTCCTTACACAAACATGTGCTCTCCACTTTATTGGATGACATTTTTCAGACACGGATTCCTCTCAGAGACTGGAATGCAGAGGAAGATGATTGCATGCTCTCACAAAACCGAGACAGACAGGGAGCTGCTAATGGGACAGCTGCAGGGTCAAGTGTCCCAGATAAAGTGCACTCAGGCAAATAAAACTGGGAAAACTTGTGATGACTGTCGAGGCATCGCCGCAAGTTTTGTATATATTAAATGTCTTTATTTACAGATGAGAATTCATGATTCAGCAGCGAAGCTTCTTTATTGGAACCACTGGAAGAAGAAAACGTGAAATTCCCACTTGTGCTTTTTGAAACTCTGGTATTTCATGATGAATCAAACATTCTCCATACTTCCTCTTTTCAACTTGTTATTGTCACGATTCGTAACAGAGGCAGAAGCTGAGCTGTTGTTTAATGAAGCACAGAAGCTTTCAGACCCCAAATATTTGTGAGCATTGAAAAGCTCAGCTGGTCGGCTGCCAGTCATTCCTAATTATTTCCATATTCATGTTTCCACACTCGCTTATCTGAGCTGCAATAAATCTTTTCTCCACTTATCAGACTTATCTTGTTCCTCATGACTGTTTAAGGGTCGTATGTCATCTGTTGTCTCAAAGTTATATGACCTTTGACCTTCACAAGCTTTAATACAAATTGCTTTATTCTTCATTATTTGTTACTGTAACGTTGATGTACTTTCTACTAAGCCTATAATGTCTTTTCTCTTTTGTCTACTGTTTTCATTTTGTTGATTGCTTCAAAGAACATTGATAATAAACAGAAATGACTTAATAAATTGCACATCAATCAGCATTGTTAGAATTATGTTTAACTAGTCTTCAAATATACAAAAAGCAAAGACAGGTTGATTGTCAGGATATTAGGATTCATTATACAGCTCAGTGAAGCTGAGAAGACCTGAGAAGAACTCAGTCAGTTCTCAATGTGGATGTATCTGAATTTTAAGAAACTGAGAGACTTTGAAACAACTGGGTCAGAGAATCAGTTTGCAGTGATCATCAAAGAAAATACAAGTGCTGAACCAACAGCAAGGCCACAGGAGCACAGGGCTCCTCACTGAGGTGTAAAGGTTAGGCCACCTGATCTGATCCCACTAAAACCCACAGTACAACTAACTGTTGAGAAGTGTAGTGCAGCTATGATTGACAGGTGTCCGACCACACGGTACTGGTCAGGGTGAGCATGCTGCTGTAACTTTTCTCTTCACTGTTTTCTAAGAAACACAACATGTGCTTCTATAACTGTCACAATACAAGAATAACAACGTGCAGACACACCTGAAGATGCTATTACTTCTTTCTCAAACAACCATCGTCCCACCTAAATGAATTACCATCACACAGACTCACTCAGAGAACCACACAAACGTGCACACACACACACACACACACACACACACACACCTTCCCCCTTCTCACTTTCCTCCTCCAGTCTTGTTACAGTGGAGACAAAGACCACAAACATCATTGATCTCATGGCAGCCAATCAGCTGCCAACCGAACAAAGGCCCAAACTGAAACATGGCTGACCTGGAGCGACGCGGGCCAACCAGCAGGTACAGGTCCAGTGTCCTGCCCAAGGGCACGTTGACAAGATGTATGGCTGCTGCACAGCTTTGAATGATAATGATGGTGCGAGTCTGTTAAGTCTTAACTGTGCTGCTGACTGACCTCACAAAGCTGTTTTTCCTTTGTACTCCACATTTTACATTATTATTATTATGATATTGTTTTTTTCTGATCATTGTCCTGTAATGAATTTGATGAAGCTGACCTACAGTAAATGAGATTCAGGGTGACATGGACATTTTGTTAGTTAGTCACAGTTGAGTTGAGTTAATCAATTCTTGTTGGGCAAAAGTGGGTAGAAGTAGTTTGTCAGCATATTCATAGTCGGCACACTCTTTTGCTATTTTGTAATATTGTTTTATTGTTGATGCATAGTAAAGGTTAGTGACAGCTGATAAGGTCAAATGCAGCTTCACTTTAAATATTGTTTACTGTCTGAAGAAGACTTGTAATTGTCACTAACTTCTATTCACATTTTGGAAACAGATAGTTAAAACTGCTCTGCTTCTTAGCAGCATTTAAATAATTATAATTATTTATAAGACGGTCAGATGTTACAATAAGGTACAGTAAGGTACAGTATTTAGTATTTTTCTGAACAGTAATCTCTTGTAATGATCCAATAAACCACCACAGCACTGAAACGATGGGATCTGGAAGTTGAGACATGGCAACCTGGGGACATATGTAATGGTATTTTATTCAAAGAGTTGGGACGATGGGCATGGTTACAAAAAACTCATCTCTGCCCCCACCTCGCAGGGCTAATTGTTAGCGATATGTAGCATAAATATTTAAACTTATCCAAATTTTGACGAGGCCCGATTAAAAATGTATGTTGTGCAGCTTGTAGCAAAATGTGGAGCAGCTGCACTGAGTAGAATTAAACATTCATTAAACGCAGTAAACGAGCTAAACGGAATTCTGCTGATTCAGTTCCTGTCGTCACTTTCATTAATCACTTATTTCTCCTCGTTCCTATTTGTTCTTGTCATGATGTAAAAAACAAATCTCTACCTCCACCCATCTCTTCAGCTTGTCTTCTTTTCTTTCCTCACATTTGTGCATCATGCTTGACCACTGCAGGGTCACAGGGATATTTCGTTACAGCTGTTGACCCTTGACCTTTCTGCTATTAGTTGCTTGTAATGGTTGTTTAGTTTTTGGCTGGTTTGGATTAAAAATATGAGCTGAACAGAGTGAAATGAAAAGAAAACGTTGACTTCTGGCAGAAGGTTTTAAAAGACGTTTCTGCTGAATATTTTATGTGATGTCCAGAAAGAAAGCACACACACACACACACACACACACACACACACACACACACACACACACACCATCCCTCCTGCTCAGTGATGGATGAGACAGGCAGCCATGTGATACACTCCCACGACATGGGACAGTGGCCTGGGGTGAAGCTGCCACAGACCCCTCCTCATTCTGAACCAAACACACAGGAAGACAAAATGCTGCAGAACGTGCGACATTAAAATGTTTCAAACCCAGAACGATGCTCATGCTCTGCCACCCAGCTTCTCTCTGCTCTGCTTCACCAGACTGAGGGTTATGGGGTCGTCTACTTCTCTAAGTGACCTCTCAGGTCATCTGTCAGTGTTGTTGTACCAAGGGTCAAGTTAAAATCCCTTTTCCCTTGTGTATAGCTATGTTCTCTATCAATACAGATCCCCTTTCCTTGCACAAATATACTGTGTTAGTATTTATATGCTCAAAATGCAGTTCACTGGGGGGAGATGTCCAGATTATGATCTTTTAAACCCTCTTTTGGTTAAAATATGCACATTCTTCTCTTTAATCTATCTCTCTTCTCTTTTATTTTTCTCATCTGTCAGTATTTTGCTTATTAAGGAGAAGATGCTTTTAAGTAGAAGCAGTGACTGTGCTGCTCTGCCTGCACATTACACTGTATAATTTAAGAAAGAAAAGAGAACTTCTTCCTAAACTGGAAACCAAAAGTTGCTTCTGTCTGGTTCTGATCCTGGGAACACTGGGCCTGTCCCAGATGACCTCACGTCTGGACGCCTCAGTTCTAGAGTAAGGCCCAAGGTCTTTATAGATCATTAATAAACCATCATAATGTTGGAACTTTATTTTCCAACTTTAAAATAAAGCCAGAAGCAGAAGAAGAAGAAAATAGACGAGGTAAAAAGCACAAGAAGAAAAAGGAGATGGATGAGGGAGGTGGAGGTGGAGGTGGAGGTGAAGAGGAGGATGGAAAAGTTAAAGTAGTAGTTGGGTTATGATGAAGAGCCCGAGGGTGAGGTAAAGGTCAAAGGTCTGCAGCACAACTCAAAGAAAAACTCATAGTGAAGCGTGTAATCATCAAACTGTGGTTATTTATACACCTGTCACAGGTGAGCGGGGGCGGCCCGGGGTTCACACTGTGAACACATCACTGAACCATCTACACTCACAGACACAGGAAACAGAGAAGAAGCATTTTTAAAACTCAAAAGTTCACATTTAAGTTTCAATGAAACTTCTGAACACATGGCCTTTTAATTAAATTAAATTAACATCATCCATCAATGATCTACTACTGATCTGACAGAAATTCATTACCAGCTGATTTTGATGGTTCAAGAACAAGTATCAACGTCAACTTTCTGCTTCCAGCTTCTCCAGTGTCAAGATCACGATGAACTGACAATTTCTCCTGGATGTTTTATTTAAATGCTTCTATTGGAAAGTATTCAATCTTTTATATCTGTATTTTTTCTTAATTGCTGTCTTTTGTCAGTTTTAGTCTCATGTACATTAGAAAGACAGAGTCACTGAGTTAATGTGAATTGTGCAGTCTACAGAAAAGATTAAGCCTGTTTAATAAAAAAATATGTGGGCAGTAAGTAACATTTTCATGATTAAAGTTGAGTAATATATCTAACTAAACATATTACTATAGGCCAGGTGTTAGATTTTCATAGATGAGGAGATTAAGTAAAATGTTTCTGACACATCTTCTTTTAAAACGAACTATTTAGTGTTGAGTCTCATTTCTGGTGAAAAGTTGGTTACTGACCTCTTGTGGCCGAAGCTGCTGATGGTTTAATCTGAGTTCATCTTTATCTGCTGCAAACACAGGTGGGTTTCTTATCCAAGCTAAGCCCCAACCCTGTGAAATTTCCTGCACTAGTCCTCTACACTGAGGCCCACAGGCGTCATTATCCATTATCCACACAGTGTAACACAAGCCCGAGTCATAATTCAGTCGGCCTCATGAATACGCAGCTCACCCTGGAGTTCGAGTTTATCCAGGTGAAAATACTTGGGATGTAGTGTTGTTTTCTTTCTCTACGTGGTTCATCCATCACAGCTGTTAAAGGACAAATAATCCTGAAATCAGCCAAGTGGAGAATAAAAGGTTTACACATGGAGCCATGAGTCAAACTGGACTCTCTGCACTATAGCTCCCATCTTAAGGTTACATCCTGCACCGATGCAGTCACGACGCTGAACGTGACCTCATGAGCACACAGGGTTTCAACAGCCCCCCCCCCCCCCCCCAATAAATCACAGGGAAAAAAAAAGAAACATCACATAAATCTCATGTCTCCCATGGTGGGCCTATGACACTGAAATGAGACAGGGGACACCCAGTGTTTATAAATCCACAGGCGGGTTTAGTTGTGGGGGCCCTGAGCCTCCCCACAGACCCCCCTCATCAAGTCACAAAGGCTGAACGGAAGCTGCCCTGCTGCTGCAGACCGAGTGTTTCCCAACTCCAGAGCACAATGGGGCCAAACCTGCCTTCATCCCTGGGCTGTAATCTCCTTTCTTTCCCTCCTTCCATCCATCTCCCTCCCTCCGTCCGTCATTCACAGCCCCGGTCCGCACGAATGACAGCCCACCATGCGGTACGTTGGCACAATGGTGCTAATAAGATGGCAGAGTGTCCCCACTTCTCCTGTCAAACAGTTCTGGTTCGTGTCCTGATAAAATGGCCGCTGATTGAAGGCTTTATGAGGGAAGGCGCTGTTTGAATGAAGGGTCTGTGCACAGATCTAATTAAAACACAATGCAGCAATTACTGCTGGTTTGTTTGTGACAAATGAACATAGTTCGACTCTGCAGGGAGAGAAAATACACACACAGGTACCTACAGATACACGTCTGTCTAAACAAAGGAAGGCTTCTGGTATTTTTACAAGCAAGAAGAGGATGTTAGCAGAGCTGAATTTAGTGCCACAGTGTAGAGTTAGACAAGTAGAACGCAGGGGGTTCCCCAAGAGAGGTCTGGAGAGACGGCAGGCGTCCTCTTCTACAGGAGCTTTTATTTGATTAATTAATTCATCCCTAGAACTCTGAAGTCAAATGTTCTTCTAAAAACTAATAACAAGGTTAAAAAAAAGGTCAGAAACTAAAGAAAAATGCAGTTAGGACCGTGTATCATCAAACATCGTTGTTCTCTGTCCAACAAATCCTGAAAAATTCATTTCTAGTGACAAATCTTCATGTTTAACATTCTTCTATTGTTAAACTTTCTCTAGATCTGAACTTTTTAGATAAATAGTTTTTTAAAACACCACATTAGTAGAATTGATTCCTAATTAGAAAAGTGAACTATGAGCACTGGTGTTGCACTTATTTAGTGTTAAATTAAATTGTTGTGTTGTGATCTTTCAGAGCCTCGTGCTTTTGTACTAATTAGTGAAACAAGTGGTCAAATAGCCGACTGTAGCTTTGTTAAGTCTCTTGACTTCTTTTTGAGTCCTGTCCTCTGGATTTTAACTTTCTAGTTGTGGTGTAAATAAACTCCTTGAACTGATTTTTTGATTTTTTGATTTTCTAAAGTACAGAAGCACAAACTTTCTCAAACCAGGATGAATTAAGAAACATGAAAATGTGTAATTGTTTAATGAAGCTTACTACAAACATTAAACTAATATTTGCTTCATGAAAGAGTCCTACATAGCTGAAGGAGGTCGGACCAAGCCCACACAGTTACCACTCCAGTGCAGGCTTCATCTCATGTAGCTCCCACAAAAGTCACCACAAAGAACAGTGTGAACCAAACCCAGTGAGAACAGGGCAATGAGACTGGTCAGATGTGACGGCTCCTCCACGAGGGGACCCCACTCTACAATTGACATTCATCTCCTCTCAGATCACTTGAGTGTGACTTTCCCTCAGCTTTGCCCAGCGTGGATCCCGCGGGTCCTCGATGACCACACTGACATGTATTATTGGCATGTCACTGGGTTTTGGAGAGGCCCACGTGCGTCCATTCGTCTGAGACAAGTGCTCCCATACATGATGTCAGACATGAGAACGCAAAGTCTCCAGAGCAAAACACACTCCCATCTGCGAGGCCTGATGGGCACAAAGAGACTTATCTGAGAATCGGCTCAGGGGCCGTTAGTGCCGGCTGCTTTAGGCGCTTTGTGCAGAGAGTGACGTCTTCGTGTTCTTCGAAAGCCAGCGGGAATTAACATTTTTAGTTTCCTATGTGGTTGATGCTCTCATACAGAACAATTTGTGCAGTCTGAGTGCTTGAGAGTCTTGCTCAAGGACACTTGAGCAAGAAAAATACTCAATGGCTGACACATCTGTGACCTTTTGAAGGCACAATAATCTCTTAAAGCAGCAGGCCACACTGCCAGGCAGTTCAAAAGTGGATTATTATGGGAATCAATCAAGGGTAAAATCAAGTAATCACTATTGTACCAGCTCTCAACTTCACATTTGGCATTAATGCAGAATTTACAGCTGTTAGTCTGCTCAAATGGAGCTTTCTCTCCTAGCTTCTTATTTTAATTTAACATTGCTTGAGTTTGTTGCTGGAATATTATCAGCACTAGGGAGCAAACATGAACTGACTAACAATACTATGGGACAGGTGAGGATTAGGTTTAACAAACAAACTGAAAACTTCTGAGACAAACTAATAAGTTGAAGTTAAGAAAAAACTCTTTAATTAATAATTGAACTAGCGTAAACACACACAGAACTCTTTATTACCTGTTTCTGAGTCATTCTGGTGCGACTGTACACACAGTAGGAACCAGCAGGTGAAAAAGGCTAAAGAACTAATTACTATGTGCACGATTACTGGTGTTAATAAAATCAGGAATTCATCATTAGTAATGACCTGAAGTGATGTTTTTAAACACCTTCGCAGACCTGTAGAGGAACTTATAAAGTACTGTATTATACCTGTCAGATCTGTTAGAGGAGACAGAACTGAGAGAGAAACCCTTGATGTGGCGTTCACTTCCTGTAACTGGGTACAAAAGATGAAAAGACACAAAAACCCGTGAATCTAGTCAGACAACGTTTCTTTACAGTACCAACATGCATATGAAATATTAAACACTAGTCACACATACCCTGTCACCCTGTTACAGGTAACATATTCCTAAATTCATTCATTAAGTTTAGTTTTAGTCGTGTGTAATCATCATGAATCCACAGCTTCCTGAACCTTCCCATAGCCAAGTATTTTCACATTTTGTCAGGTTACAGCCTTATTCCAGCCAATCACATGTACATAAGTAATGACAGTCTTTGACGTGACACTCAGAATTGAGCTCTGGTGAATTCAGACTCCTGATCATCATTGAGATGTTTCTACAACTTGTTTGGAGTTAAACCTGATACACCTGTCTATATAAGGTCCCACATTTAACGAACCAAGCCATGAAGTCCAAGGAATAGTCTGTAGACCTCAGAGACAGGACTGTCTCTGAGCTCCGAGGCACAGACCTGTGGATGGGTACAGAAAAGTTTCTGCAGCATTGAAGGTTCCAATGAGCAAAGAGGCCTCCATCATCTGTAAATAGAAGAAGTTTAGAACCACCAGGACTCTTCCTAGAGCGAGCTGCCCGGCCAAACTCAGCGATCGAGAGAGGAGGGTCTTAGTCAGAGAGTTGACCAAGAACCAGAGGGTCACTCTGGAGGAGCTTCAGCATTTCTCTATGAAGAGAAGAACAACCATCTCTGCAGCTCTCCACCAATCAGGCACGTACAGTGCAGTGGTCAGACGGAAACCACTCCTCAGGAAATGTTGTCCAAAAGCCACCTGAAGGACTCTCAGACCATGAGAAACAAGATTCTCTAGTCTGATTAAACAAAGACTAAACTCTTTGGCCTGAAGGCCAAGCGTCACATCTGGAGGAAACCAGGTACCTCACAGCACCTGTACAAGACCATCCCTACAGTGAGGCATTCATCTTTTAACGGGACAACGACCGAGCACACAGCCAAGAGAACAAAGGAGCGGCTACAGGACAACTCTGTGAACAGCCAGAGCCCAGACTTGATTCTGATGGAACATCTCTGGAGAGACCTGAACACGTCTGTGCACCGACGCTCCTCATCCAACCTGATGGAGCCTGAGAGCTGCTGCAAAGAAGAATGAAACAGGTGCCGAGCTTGTAGCATCATACTCAGAGAGACCTGAGGCTGTAAATGGTGGTTTAACAAAGTGCTGAGCAAAGACTGTGAAACTTATGAAAGGTGGTTTTTTATTTATTTATTTTTAATAAAATGACATTTTGGGTTTTTGAGGAAATTAATGAATTTAATCCATCCGGAATACGGTAAGATGGAAAAAGTACCTGTGAATACTTGGACTGTATTATCCAGAACAATCATACAAGTGAACTGAGACACTGAGTGAACCTCCACCTTTAACGTAACCGAAGCTCTAAAAGCCTCATTAAAATGGAAACATCAGGGAAAGCACCATCAGCTGATGAAGACCATGTGGTGCAGTTCAAAGCTCTGGACCAAGCCCGGCAGTGGACCTGGATTTGAGACTGTCTGTTTCCAGCGTTGAAGGAACTTCGAAGGCCACGTTGCTGTTATTTGGAGTTCAGACGGCATCGTTGTCACTGAGCAAAGAGCGTAGAGAGTGATAAACAACCTCAGACCTGCTGGGTGTGAATGAATCTGTGTCATCAGTTAGACAGCGAGACAGGCGGAGACGGCAGGGGAGTCTGTGTCGACTTCATTGTCCTGTCGCACGGAGACTGATGGATCTCTAAAAGACTGACAGAGTCCACTTGGCTCAAAGCCAGCAGACAAACACACACCATCACACACACATTTACATACAAGCGGCACCCTACACAGCATGGGAACTTTTGGGGCTGCTGGTTTCGATGAATGGACGACGGAGGCGGAGGACAGATTGTCAAACTATTAGTGTCAAACATGGGATTCAAAATCTTGTCCCCCGCCAGTTAATGGAGAAACAAACTGAAATCATTTATTTTTAATTGAAAAGCAGTGAAGTGTTCTGTGGAAAGCTGGAGCTGACACCATCCTGCATGTTCTTCAGACAACATGAAGAGAAGAAAAGGACAGAGACTAGTGGGAGAAACATTATCACAAGAAAAGATTTGTCATGTTGTTGTCAAAGACAAACAAACGTTGGTTTTCTATAGAGTGAGAGCAGCAGCATCACAGCTTATCTCCATTCACAGATAGTTCACAGTGATGAGAAGATAAATCTAGGAAGGTGTTTGCTTTGGTTTTTGGGAACATTAGGGAACCGACCTGCTACATCCAACAAATGTCAAACTTTCAATAATTTGTTGATGGGACCGACGTTTAAACAAGGTTTTTTCTTGGTTAGTCAGATCCTCGTGTCACAGTCTTCTATCCACGGACGTGGGATTATGAGAAAATGGGCCCCTGGGCACAGACAGGGGAACGTCCCCCACCCCTCTAAGCAGAAATCCCAGACTGGGGGATTTTCTTTTTGCTCATTTATTGTCTCTTTTCAGCTGTTCTGCATCTTTTCTGGTTCTTTTTCCTCTTAGTGTTTGTTCACCTGTAATCCACCTTCTACTTTGAAGCTTCTCCTTTAGTTGATTTGCGACTGGTTCAGGTTCTGAGCAAACGTTTATGTATTTGTGGTCCTCAGGTGTCAGTTTAATGTCTGTTTTTAGTTGTTATTCTTCTATTTTAGACATTTTTGGTCTGTTCTTGTTGTTTGTTGCCTGTAGTTCGGTGTCTGCTCTTTAAGTTGGTGTTTTTTGTTGTGAGGCGTCTGTTATAGGTTGTTTGGTGTCATTTTGGTTTATTCAATAGAGCTCTGACTTCATGGGCCCCTGGGCCTGTGCCCAGCAGCTCCGTTTGGCAGTTCATCCATGCTCAATACATATAATGTAAATAATATCATCAGCAAATCTTAGTTGTTTTTGAGAAAAGACATGAAAACAACGACAAAATATCAGAAAACACATCATACAGCAGCCTTCGAAACATGTTGTGAAAATATTTTAACACTAAATCCACCTCATTTAAATGATAAACACAAAGTATGTCCACAAACATACATCAAATCAACTGTACAGGAAAGAACGACAGGGAAGGAACTAAATTAGACCATATTCTTTAAAATGTCTTCTTAAATTCAGAGATCATCGGATCTAAAGGGTTCATATTTCTTATATGTTACATATTTGTCCTGACTGTCAAACAGTTTCATGAGCTTTTTAAAAACATACAACTTCACAACTTGACATTTACAATGCGTCAAGCACACTCTAAACATCTATAGTGCAGAGTTATGACTCCTTTAAATGTTGAGATCTTACATTATAAGAAGCTCAGCGTTGATCTGCAGACCTTGTTACTGAAGACCAACCTGTGGTCTCTGCTTCTGCCTTTGAACCCAGAGAATGCAGATCTGCAGCCTCTTTCCTGTTAGTGTGGACCTGATGTCGTCACCCCACCCATGTGGAACAACACTCAGGGCTGAGGTGGGGACTGTATATTAATCTGATCCCTGTATTAAGGTCATTGGAGATGGTTGGTCAGTCATAGCAAACACAGTGGAGACTCAGCTCTAAATGAATTTACTTAAGAAAACCTGAGGTCGCGGAGGGTTAAGCAAGAGGTGGCGGGCGGGTGGTGTTATCCCTCCATTCAGCATATCTGATTTAATACGCATCAGAGCAGAGGAGGGGAGGGAGGAGGTGGGACGTAGCAGAGAAACTCAGCGGATATTAAAGGTCAGAGGGTCGTCGAACATGTGTTTTCTGAGACTGAAGACTAAAGCAGACGCGTCGCAGCTGAGAACGAGACGGTGCAGATGTGGACACAGTCACAGGACCTGTTTTTATCTTGGACCGTTTATATTGTCACAGCACGAGAGCTCATCCACAACATCTACATTCATATCTACTCGTCACGATCAGGAGACTAACTTTCATATTTCAGCTCAGACTATTGTTGGCGTTACTTTTCTTCTGACTATATTATTATTATATTAATGTTTTACTAGTTTCAGTAGCTTTTATCTCAGTGTTTTTCTATATTTATTTCCAGCAGCGAGCAATGATTGATGGTTTTATTATATACCAGGAGCTGAAATCCCCAAAATGTAAGAAAGATGTTAAAAAGTATAAAAAGTATTTGTGCCATCGTTTGCATGTGTTTGTTGATGTGTTTCTACAGATTCATTCCAAACAGTCTGACATTATTTATTTATTAGCAACAATCAAGTTTGAGTTTTTCCCTCAGAATTAGGGAGGTGTCGCCTCTAAAGTGGGTAAAGTTTGCACCAGTGTTCAGAAAAAGAGAAAGAAGGTACTGTTTATTATTCACAGCGTAACTCGAACACTGGAGATCACACATTTAAGATGATTTCTAACAGAATCCATGAGGGTTAGACAGTCGATCTGTGTCTTACGTGTCAACTGAAGCTGTTCACACCCTGACGTATTTCAATATAAAACCCTAATAATTTCCCACACAGGGAACAGACACGAGCAGGAACGTCTCCCGAGCAGCCGCTGCTCTGTGGAACTCATCAGTATCACATAGCAAGAAGGTAAAAGAGCTCTCACGCAATCGTTTTAAAAGATATTCCGTATTATTACTGCTCAAAGGATTATTTCCATATGGCGACGGGACAAATGATCCCATCATGTTTTAACAGTATTATTTTCGTTTGCAGATGGTCACTTCTCACTTTCAAGAGTAAAAGAAAAGAAAAAGAGAAATGAGAAGTTGGAACATAGTGACGTTAATGTACTTTTAAAATATGATTGAGATTCTGACTAAACTAGGATAAGATTTAAAAACCTCTTACACACTGGGAAGTTAAGTGAGTTCACTAAAACACAATGAAAACTAATCTTCTGTTCTCTCCTTTGATTCCATGTTCATTAAACTACAAGGTTCTGTTCCCTTTTCTTTTTTAATTCTTAATAACAAAACTTGTTCTTAACAAACGTCTCTGCGTCTTCAGCAGCTTCACTATTTGTCATTTCTAAATTACAGTTTGAATCGAATCAGTGATGTTTTAAATTAAAGGAGATTCTCACAGAGCACCAGAAGGTGGAGGCGTTGGACCTCGTAGCTGCTTCAAACTGCACAGAAAACAAACTGTTCTGTGTTTTTCAGTTTCTTTCTCCAGGTGAGTTCATCTAAAACTAAAGACTTTGAACTCAGAGGCCTCTGTGTTCATGTACTAAGCACCCACTCATTTTCTGAATCACTTGGTTTTAGTACCTGAGGACATCCTGACTGTGATTTTCATCATCTTAGATTAGAGGAGCTGTACCTGTAGAAAACTGCCACTAGATGCCAGGATTTCATCTGGAATCACCGACCACGGTGCTGGTTGAACCACAGGTATGAAAACTAACAGAGACGATCAGGTTTGAGGGTTCAGAGTTACTTATCATCTCTCTGTATCTTCACTGGACCTATTTATTTAATGAACATTTGTTTTACATTGTTTTAGTCCTGTAAGTCCTCAGAGGGTTTTTTATTTCATTTATTTTATTTATCAGCCACCAGAGGTTTTTTAAAAACACTTGATTTTACATGAATCCTTTGTCCTTGTTGTTGAATCCTAATATTTCCAGTAAAAAGCAGCTGAGAGTAAAAACATCAACTAGTGAAGAGGACGGAAAACTAGAGCTGTGTTGTAAAAATGTACCTGGACTTAAAACACTAGATTTTAGAAAAATGAAATAAGCTTTGGATGAATCTGAAGTGAAAAAGAACAAAACAGCTGTTCACTGTTTTAATTATAAATAAATTGATATTTAAATGGTAAAAAGACAAAAGAGGAAGTCAAGCAGTGAATATTTATAATGAGTGAGAACCAATAATCAATAATCCAGAAACCTCCTGATAACTTTTCAAACTTTAAGAACTGATCGTTCAGATCATCATCATCATCTAATTGGTTCACTTTGATTCATGTCAGTGAAGGTTTGTCCGGGTGGAGGGGGGGAGGAGGGCGCTAGGGGGGAGTCAGAGAAGGAGGGAAGGAGTGAAGTGAAGTGAAGTGAAGGGAGAGGAAGAGGGAGAGGAGAGAGGGAGAGGAAGAGGAAGAGGGAGAGGGCTGGGCGCGGTGAAAAACGGCGCATCCCGGAGTCTCCACAGCTCCGCAGCATCCGGATGAAACAGTGAGCGCTGAAAAAGTTGCTCCCCGTCACGTCTCAGTGTTTCTGGGCCGTTTGAAAGTTTCCTCCCGCTGGATGGACCCGCAGACAAGTGAACTTTTGTTGGGGGCGCAGCGAGACTCTTTTTGGGAATAACTTTTCCAAAATACGCGCTCTGCTGCTCCGTGCGTCCTCCTGTAGATGGGATTTCATGTTGGCTTTTTGCAGGGGATTTCTGCACCGTGGTGTTTTTTCCTTTCTCCCTCACTGAGAGAAGAAGAACAAGAAAGTTTGACTTGAAGAAGAGTGAAGAGGGAAACAGCAGCTGAGGATCCGAGAGGACGGAGAGCTGTCCGGGACAAGGCGCTCGGGACTTGGGTGAGTTGGAGTCGGTGTTGACCATGTGCTCAAATCAGAGTGGATCAGAAATATAAGTGTACAACTTATTAGAAACACAGTGTGACATTAATATCTCTATTTTATTAACAAACACTTTACTTTTAACTCTTGTTGAGAAACTCTTTATTCCTCAGATCTGAATATATAGTTTTCATTTTCTGACATTGGGCCTTTTAAACACTGTAAAGATGATTGTTGATGATGCTGCAGCATTTTCAAAAACTAAATGAACGTAACAAATAAGTAGAATTAGTAATCTGAGGTTTACAATGATCCTGGAATTCCAGGAATTTGCAACCTGATATTTAAGATTCCTTGAACCAGTTCTCAAAAAAAGGTAAATAATCAGAGTTTCTCCTATTTTTACTGCATCTTTTCTTTAAGTTATTTAAAATGTAGATGTTGTAGAGAAAGTCAGGATTTCAAATAAACCCACAAAAGCTAATTAATATTAAAGTTAATTACTTCTTACACTAAACTACAGATCTGTTTTCTTGTCTTGGACTTTAAAGCCAAATTATTAAACATTTTAACAGTCAAACAAGACAAATATCAGGAAAACAACAAGAGCGCCGCCTGTTTAAAAACTGAATTCACAGGTCTCCTTTGCAGCTCCCTCCAAGTAGATTTTTTTTAATGCTGAATGGCTGGTTGCATTCATTTGCATCAGAAAAAAAGTTTTAGTGCATTTGCTATTGTGCAGAATGAAGAGTTCCAGCAGTCAGGGAGCAGGGGGGAGTGAAAAGATGTGAAGAAATAATGGGGCCCTTCACATTATTCAGGATGACATGGGGGCTTCCCAAACCTGTGATGGGGATGTCACTTTCATCCTGCCCCGAGCGCCTTTCCTCGCTGTCATTTTCACACATTTCCAACCCCCATGTCCCGTTTGCTCGTCACTCCTGATTGCCGCTCTGATTCTCTGGCAAATCTGTGGAGAGTTTAATGGCTGAAAAACGCAGGGAAATGATGGATTCAGTGCAGAAAAGAGAGGGAAAGAAAGGAGTCTGGCATGCAGGCGGTTGCAGGGCGCGATAAATGTGAATTGGAAGTGAGTAAAACGCCCCGCTGTGAGGACTCAAAAGTCCCTTATCCCACAAAACAACAAGTCCACACCAATTACGCCATGTGGCCCTGGGGCAGTTGTTCCTTGTGGGTTTTGTGGAGAAAAGAGGCATCAGTGGCTTTACACAAGCAGGAAAGTAAATCCAGTGAAGCCTGAGGGGAAAAGCTCCGTGCATCTTAAAGCATTTACAACCAAAACCTCCTTAAACACACAAATTAAATATTTAGGAACAAGCAGAGCGATGACAGATGAGAAGCTCTCATGTGTTATTAAAGCTTAGTCTGCTGTAAAAAAAAACCTGACAGGTTCTAATTTAGGCCTAACAACAAATTAAAAATTCCCTCAGCTCAAATCTTCCTGAAAGTTCAAGGTGACTGAGAAAACCAGCAGATATTCTCATTTTAAAAGCTGGAGACAGTGAATGTTTGGCTAAAAATGCCAATTTATCAGTTCTCAAACGTGTAACTGATTCGTTTTCTGTCAGTTAACTTAAATTTTAATTTAAATTACTAAATTAAATTTAGCACAAACACAGCAACAGTACAGACGTATTCAGAAGTGGTGACTTAATTTAAATGATCACGTGTTAACATATATTTAACCTTTAAGAAACATTTTAGCACTTTAATCAGGTCATTTATTGATTAGGAGATATTTTTATTAATTTTTATAACTGAGTAATTATTTAATCATTTTTCAAGAACAAATGTTAAACAATCTCTGAAACCAGCTTCTCAGATGAATTCATTAGCAGCATTGATGTTTTAATTCATTCAAAAACTGAGTATATTTCAATATTGAACTGTTGATCACACAGAACAAGATGTTTAAAGACGTTTAAAGACGTTTAAAGACGTTTAAAGACGCAGGTTCAGGCTCAAGCTGCTTGAATTAATTGATAAATGGACAGAATTTAAAACATGCCGACCTTCACAGCACACTTCCTCAGGTTTTATGTTAAAGTGTGTTTCACTGTTTGATTTTTACTCACTGACTCCGGGTTCAAAGGTTAAAACAGGATCCGATTATTTTGACAGTAATGTGCAGCCAGGACACATGAGGACAGATAAACTGTGGACACACACACACACACACACACTGTTTCTCTTGTGTTCTGCTGTGAAACTCTCACTTTTCTTTTCTAGCAGATGACATTTCCTCCAACAGAGGAAAGCAGCTATCAAGCAGCAGCAATTACACAAGATGAAAACAGAGCTGTGTTTAATGCAACACACACACACACACACACACTGAAACACACTCACACAGACCAAGAGACATCAGAAATCAAAGGTCCAGGGGCCACTCGGGGCCTGTAGTTCTTCCTCTTTGCTGTGTACCCAGAGCTTTTCAGGATCGGCTTTGATGCGTCTCTTAATTAACTCCTGAAGGGACGGTGGTAACGCCACGATCGGGCCTGACAGCCACTGACGACGTGTGTGTGTGTGTGTAAATGTGAAGGGCGGATGTGAAGGAGGCCCCACGCTGTGAAGAGAGATGCTCATGATGACATTTTGACACGTTGTGAAAATGAATGATCCCAGATCTCAGAGACGGGTTTGGCTTTCTGTGGAGGGACAGATCGTCTCCCCCGTCCTTCACCGGGGTTCAGTATCTTATCACAGGGCCGTTATCCCCAGATCTGAAGCTGTTCTGTGTTCAACGATCACTTCAAGCAGCTGAAGCTGACTGGTTGCTTCTTGATGAAGAGCCTCTGACTTTTCCTCGTCTGACAAGCAGCAACAGTGAAAACAAGCTCTGAAATGCTGCCAGACCACAGAAGCTTCAACCAGACACAGAAACAAACGGGAAAGAGTTTGGTTTTTTCTTTCCCAACATTTTTGAACATGTGGTGTCCCTGCAGGGCCATGTGGTATTTTTTAGCAATCAGTCCTTAACGTTGTCTTTCAGTGAGTTCAATCAGACCGTGAGCTCAGGAGGAATCTGTCCGGGCCCTGGAGGCCCCCCCCCCCCCGTTTTTGATTTCCATCCTCCAGGAAGGGAGGGTGCCCATCAGGGACCGGGGACAGACTTCATCCTGGGGCCTCAGCAGGTTTTCCACTGAGAAACACCAGCATATAGATTTACACTCTTTAAGGTCCAGCATCCAGTTAATAAACTATATTAAAGTACGGCATCTCTCAGGGTCCTTCACTCCATCACAGAGAAATGATATAAAAACAGATCAGAGGAAGTGAACTCACACAGGGAAGCTGTGGTGTTGATGCCCATGATGTTGAAGCAACATGAACATCTGAGCAGGTTAATGCATTTAACACTGTATCCTGCCTTTATGTTAGTAATACACTGAAGAAAGCAACACACACACACACACACACACACACACACACACACACACACACACACACACACACACACACAGTGTAATGCAGATGTTACCAGCTGACTCGCAGCAGAAAGGACTTTAAACTGTTAAACACATTCATAAGCATTCATTAAAACTGGAGTCTGACTACGTCACTTACTGGTGGCGACACTGAGTTCATGTTTTATGATTATTATCACGCCGCAAATGCAATTAACCATGATTTTCACGGTTTCATGAAGACAGACTTCAAACTTCAAAATCCAGGAAACTGTTCAAGAGTTCATTTCAGTCACTCAGAATATTTAACACTAAGAACTTTAACTTGATGATTGTTGTTGTCACAAAACTAAAACGGTTTTAGTTTTTATTCAGGGGCCACAAAATGCGTTCACATGTTAGAGGAAGACAACTGGTGAATGTTGGTGAACCGTGGTCGTGCTGTGCATCTTCAGTTTTGACAGTGTGGGTCTGTATGACGATGACGCAGGATGTTGTTAAAGAAGAGCAAAATGTTCTTTGGATGTATAAAGTTTAAAAAGACAGACTTATTTTAGGTGTTGTAAATAAAAGGGTCCAGGAAGTCACTGGTCCAAACTGTGGCTGTAAAACAGCGAGTGGCCGCGCTATAGCTGGACCATTTGGCCGAGGTTCAGGGATCAAAGCTGTCGGTCGGCGTCAGTGGTCAGTGTGAACCTCACGCCATCAGCATGCAGAGCTGTGGAGACACGTGTGGCAGCATGTCAGGAAACTGTAGCGTGTAATCTCTTGGTGAGAAGGGAGAAGGGAGAACAGGGCTTTGACCCTGTTTCTGCAGGTTAACTTAACTGGAAAGTGCTTTGAGTTGAAATCTGCTCTGAAACTGATCTAAACTGCTCTACCAGTTTTGTTTTTGTATTATTAGAAGAATAATGAACAAACCAAATGAAATTTAATGCTACTGTGTAAGGCACCGAGAACAGGCCTTTTCACTTCCCTAACATCCCGTAGACCTTTAATTATAGTGTTAATTCGTATCTATAGACTTAAAGAGTTAGATCGTAACCTGCTTTGTTGGTAGAAGTAATTTTTATTCACTATGAAAACTATTTGGTTGAAAAATATCATCTCAGCCTCCAAGAATTAAAATTTCTTTTGTCTAATTACCGGATCGAACCTGAATTCATTCGGCTATAATAAAATAATCATGTAAATAATGTGAATCCTGTCATTTAGCAAAACGATACCACAGGATGTGTCAGTGTGATGTGTTTAATAATTTAATGATTGATGATGACAATTGTTACAAGTCATTTCCTGCTGATTTGTTTAACCACTTGTTAGCCATAAATACTGAGATATAGTTGATGTTATGATTAGATTAAATTTAAAGAGCTTTGCTGTATTATTCCTCCTAAAGAGGCTGAAGGGAGCCACACTTTCTGAATAAGTGAAAACTAAAAAAACAAAATGAACAGTGACGGGTATGAATACCAAGGCTCCTAGATGCTCTGCCTGCATTAATACAAGTCTCGCAGGAAGCGAACTTAAAGCACTGCTGCTGCACAAAAAATTGCAGTCAGACTCTGCTGTGGCACACAGGTGGGAGGCGTTCATCGAGTCCGGTCAAAGAGCCGAGTTGAATCCTCCTGCAGCGGGGATTTCTCCTCTGAAGTCAGCCGCCACATCTGTTTGCTGTTGGTGAGGGCAGGAGGAGATCAGGCACAGGATATTGAACATCCAGGCTGAGGGGTGTGAAGCTGCTAACACTGACAGCTGAATCTCCCAGTGAAACAGTGGATCGTCTAATTCCTAAATCATAGAGAGGTGAAGAACCTCTGCTGCAGTTTTGTACGTCTCTGTTTATGATCAACTAAAGGACAACTGGTGAAACAAATAATGAAATCAGACATGAGACAGTTTATCATATCTGGCCTCTTGGGAGTACTTGCTCTCTCCCTTGTGCTCTGTTTTTAGCTTTCAGTTTGGGGATTTTAGGTCTCATTGCTTCTCTTGAAGTTAAGAGGAACAAGTCTGGGAAGTCGGTATAAATTCAAATGTCACTTTTAGCCTCTATTTGTGCATTCGCTTCTGGCACAATAAACAACACCCCCATTTGGTTGAAGCTGTATTCTATTTTAGACTCGCCACCGACCTGGGCTTCTTTTACGGGATAGCTATTATTCAAAGTAGAATAGGTATAGGGGCCCAACCATAAATTCCAGCAAGTGGCCCTTCGAAAGAGATGCCGTGCAGAGGAATTGACTGCATGCTCTGTGATTTTACTTTGGTATGCTGTGACCTTTTGAGTTTAGACAGAGTCATTTGTTTGGTTGACAAGAACAGCTCCAATAATTCAGAGGGACACTGGCTGCTGGTAATATTCAGTGATGAGCCAAACTGTACTCTTGTAAGCAGCTACACCTAGAAGGCAGAGACATTTGTTTTCCTGACGCAGGGAATACCCTCTCACTGCAGGCTGTGGACCTCTACAGGACTAAAATAGATGATGTGTGTCTGTGAGTGTTTGTGGGCCCTTATTTAAGTTAGACTGAGTCAAAGGTGTTATTCTGCAGTGACTTACTTTAATATTTTTGGGAGTATTTCAGGGTGAAGTCAGCATGCTGCATCAACAGCCTCCCTGCAGCCTCTGCAAGGCAGCGATGTTCAAATTTAGGAAAATGTATGCAGACAGCTGTGATTTAGGATGTCAATGTTTTTAAAACTTTTAAAAGTACACATGTGACATTTATCCTGAACAACAGGGCGTCAGATAATAGTGCACTACTTACATTCATGCATAAACAGCAGTAATCTAATGACAATAGTGTGAGTTTGTGATTTAAAATAGAGAAATATTCACTTAAGTGAAAGGAAAGGATGATTCGACAGAACAAACAGTCATTGATTTCAGCACAATGACTCAGCTGAGGGGGGAGGGAGGGCTACTCTGAAGTTCCCTTCAATAACCTTATTGTAAGGATCTCTTTGTTGGTCATTATAGTCAAATGGATCATTGTGAGCCTTTTCAAAAGCAGCCTACAGTCAACAGTGGGAGGTGATGGTTAATTACACCACTGACTGAGCTGTGCTTTAAATGCTAACAGAGTTTAGAGAATACTTGCTTTAAGAAACTAAATTTAACCAATGTATTTGTAATTTGTAAAGTCTTCATCCAAAGAAGATCAGTTTTTCAGTTGACGGTGCTAATTCTCCCTTTTATGGAACCAAATTAAAGCTAATTTAACCAAAGTGTCTCTCAGCAACATGTTCAGTATATGAACCAGTTAACTAGTTACACTAATTAAAGTTATGTCAAAAACAATACTATTTTGGGATTACGGTGAAATTGTGACATTTCTAACTGTAGATGAATCTTTCTTATATGAGAGAGAGTTAAAATAAAATGTTCATGTTCAATGTCCAAATCCCAAAAGTCCAGTTGCACAGGTACACATGCAAAGGACGTCTCTTTTTAAAAGACACAGGATGTAGCACAACCACAGATGCAGTTCAATTAATTCAATATGGTGCAACATAACCTGGGACAATAGACCAAATAGATCCAAAAGTTACTTGAAGAAACTAAATAATCACAAATAAACACTGTATGTGTACAAGAAGACGACCGCTGTGTCTCACTGTAACCCTTTCTTCAGGCTGTGGTCCTAACACCAATCACTAAGCTGCTAAATGTGTGAACAGCAAATGTTAAGCCTGAATAATAATGATTTGCAAGGACAGATCAGAGGATTGCAAGCGTGAAAGACTGCCATTATGTGCCTCATATATCACCTCAACTAAAGGGGCTTTTGTGTATGTGTGTGTGGTGAGAGGCTTCCCATGAGGCTTCACTCCTGGCCTCTCACACCTGTTACACATTCATCTGCCGCAATAAAGACACCAGGCTGAGCTGTCAGTCAGAAACCCGGGTGCTGAAGAGGCTATAAACTTGGTTTGGTCATTTACAAACTCAATGAACTGTTGGTTCATTGAAGTCTGTGACCTACAATGCTCAGGGGCTGTGCCCTAACCAGAAGGTCACAGGTCTGGTTCCTGAAAGTGCCAATGAGTCAGTTAACAGTTATTTCGAGTCAAAGTGCAAAGGAAGTGCAAGAAAAATCAAAATCGTGAATTTTATGAGCAAGTCAGTGAAAGAGAATAACTGTGTTTACATGCACTTAAATAACCCGGTTATAGTGAGTTTTCTACTGTAAGTAAGTTTTTTAACTTTCACATAAACAAGAAACCTAAACTACTGTTTTCACATATGCACTCGGACAATCTCTGGAGGATCAGGTCCGGACATTGCACGGACTTTAGCGTCAGCATAACACAGCAGGAGAAAGTCCGGGTGACATGTGTTCCCAATCGGGAAACTAGTCCGCTTGATTTTGGGGTGGGGGTGGGGGGTTGATGTATAGCATGGCCGGACAACAGAAAGCTGGTTTTTAACTCCTAAACTTTCTGATGTTGTACCGAGCCGGTCGATTTAAAGGCCCCCTCACTCGCTGTCAATACTCCGGACCTGCTGTATTCACACATGAGCTCACTCGGAATTTGTACTGGGGGCAGGATAACGTCTGGGTAATCTCCGAGCTGAGCTCACCTGGGTAAAGTCAGGACATGTTCAGGGTGTCAGAGCATGTGTGACAGCAGCTGTAGTTACTCTACAGTATTACAAGTATTTTTTTAGGTTTCTTACAAGATGACTTGTGTTTTACTCAGACGTGTCTGTGATACTTCATCTGCCCTCACAACCCTGACGGACATGTCATTACTTTTATCTGTTGGATTGTTAATGATAAGATTACTCATCATTTGAATCATTGCTTTGTATAGAGATGAACTCAGTGGAAGTTAGTGGAAAAATATCTATAACAGCCCAAAACCCAAAGATACTACATAATAGAGATTAAAGTTAAATCAAATTAACTCTAAGATCAAGACTGTAGAAAAGGTCACTGTATGTTTACACTGATATAAAACCCAGAAACAGAACCAACAATTGTTATTATCAAAATTCTAAGTAACATTGTGGAACTTGAATGAAGAGTCTTTAGATCCTCTTCAGTTCAGTTCCAGCTTTGAAGATAGAGGTGTATTGTTCGGATCAAGCCACAAAGTCTGTCTGAATAGCACCGGTGGAAAGGTCAATAGTCAAATAAACTCTGATGACATGCGAGCTAAGCCCCCCACCGCCTCACCCCCGTCCCCTTTAACCCTTAGCACCCCTGCACCGACCCCCACGTCCCCGCTGCCAGAAAGTAAATTAAGTTGTGAATGGCAGTGGTTCACAGGAAGACAGAAAGCCCCCGTATGGTGCACGGTCTTTCACGACAAAAATCCTCTGACATGTTTGCTCGGCTCTCGAAGATAATCTCAAAGATTGAGGGAAGATAAACAAGAGGCAGAGCGCTGTGTGCCAAGACCGGCGCAGAACACATCACGCTGCTGTTGATCGTTTGTTCGTGAATGAACAGTAACAAACTGGTTGTTCTGCGTTTTGACCTCTTTGTTGTTCAGATTATTTTCTGAAAAGCACTGAATTCTGTCTCTTTTCTGGTTCTGATTGAGTCAATATTTATAAAACCTTTTGGCCAAGTTTCCAGCATCAACTCAAATTGTCACACTCAAGTTTTTTGGGTTAAAAGATGCAGGCACTGATATTGTTGGTATTTATCTCGCTCAGATCACACTCCCGTCGAGTCTTTTCAGTAAAACGCTTGAGCAGGAACATCCAAGTACTCTCAGTGCTTGTAGTGAGGGTCTTGAGTGAGTCCTGAGTGTACTCATCTCGTCCTGAATTAACATTTCCTTTCCTCGGTGCACTCGACTCGTTCGGCATTAACAGCTCCTTTTGTGTTGTTTTGCTTTCAGAGACCATGGAGACTTCAGCGTCAAGATCCACTGAGAAAAAGGACAAAATGGACGGCAGCAGCTTCAGCGACCTCCCGAAGAAACCCTCACCCTCAGAGTCGAGAGGTAACGCGCTTGTTTAAACTTTTTTTTAAACCGAAGCAGATACTGGATCTGAGTTTCATGTCCAGTCGGGCCTCTGTGTGCTGTGTATCTGAATGAGTTGAGCTCAGCCAGAAGGCAAAGGGGGAACGAACATGACCAATGAAATATACATTTCAAAGATAAAGTGTCATCTGGGGAGCTGATGCTCGTGGCTCTCCTCAGGACTGATAAGGTACCAGCAGCAGTCAGAGGTGACTTACAGTAGATGTCTGATAGGAATCCTAAATGTACCCACGCCTTGAAAGAGCATCATTAATGCGCATCGCCCCAGCATCAAGGCCTGGTTTGTACAGTCGAGGAGTGTGGCATCATTTCATCCTGTAAACGTTGATGAATAGATAACATGACAAGAGTAGAGAGGGGGTCGGGGCAGGTGAGAGCCAGTGTTTGTGTTGTTGAACTAAATGAAGAGTAGCACAGATCCTCTCTTGCCGGGGAGGGACAGGCAGAAAGAGAGAATACATGTTTTAAAGATGTCAGTGAATGTGTGATGAAAGCTCGGCATAATGAGGCTGAAAGACCTTGTTCTTACCTCCAGAGTATAAAGCAAAAAAAAAAAAAAAAAAAAAGGAGTGGGGTTGGTGGAGCTGGGGACAACATGGAGCTTCAGAGATTGACAAAGATGCAGAGTGATGTGCTGCCTTTGAAATGAAAATGAAACGTGTGATTTAGTGACATTTTTACACATTAATGAAGGACTTGGTGGCCTGCCATTATCAAGAAACACGCATGAATTGATAAAGAAGGAACAAAGCTGGAAAGTGGGAATTTCACTAGAAAAAGATCTGGGAACATGGCAACATCATTACAGAACATCCCAGAATCAAAATATTGGACAAATTTAAAAAATGGAAAATGAAGTTTTCACCTCTGATGCAAGAGACTGGAGTTTGTCTCCGGTTGCAACCCAACAATTTTCACTTCATTAAAGCAGAACCACGATCTCTCTGGACGCATTGAAACACAGTGGGACTTGTTTTCTTACTAACCTGACCATCCTGTAACTGGCATGCACAGATAGAAATTGTATTGTCATAAATGTTGGTTTTAAAAATGTTAAAAATAATGTTATTTAATATACTCAGTGACATGTGGTTGAAGTCCAACTCATTTTTTGGGAAGTTTCTGATCTCATTTGATGGTCTGATGATTCGATCATTTGTGACCAGGGCAGAACATCATAAAAACGGTACCACCAAGTTACGGTGGTGATAAGGGATTTTCACAAAAGCACTTTAGCTCTTTGATTTGGAAAAAAGACAAAATCTCAGAGTAGACCAATTTTAATGATCTCGCACAATAAAGAGACGGACAGCGTGATGAAAATGGTCAATAATCAGGTTTGAGAATTTGTGAATGATAAGAAGAAACATGAGATGTCTACTGGAGTTTCTCTTTGATGTTGTTTCACCACCAGATATTTCTACAAATCTGAGAAACAGTTTCTTCTCAGCATTAAGAAAAAATCATATGAGAAAGAGCAACAACATTCTGAGAGTGGAGCAGTTTGACTTGTCAAAGCACTAACCTACATTTAATCTACACAACGACCTGCTGAGGTATTTTTGTGGCAAATGAAGTAGGGCTGAGGATGACATGAGTGGCAGTGGGGATGGGGAACGTGTGATGAAAGCTCAGTATAATGAGGTTAAAAGACCTTGTTCTTACCTCCAGAGTATAAAAGGGAAAATTACTGGAAAAAAGGCCCGGGGAGTAGCTCAGCATTTGAGAGGCTGACGTGGATGCAGAGTGACAGGCCACTTTTGAAATGGAAATACAGTCCGTGCTTTGGTGACAGAACTTGGTGGCCTGCCATGATGAAGAAATCAAACATTAATTGTTGATAAGAGAATATCAATGTAGGACAGTTTTACATGTGGAGTTGGAATGCACGCTGCTCTATTTCTTTACACGATCTTCAATATTTGAACAAAGCTACGAGTCAGCTCTATCCCTCCACGGGCTTAAAAGCACAGCTCCCAGGATGTTTCAGTGATCACATGTTTTGACCACTTTCCAAAAACCCAAATTTGTCCATTGTCAGTTGACGTCTGTCTGATATCACTAAGAGATGTATCAGCCAACACATAGAAATAAAGAAAAATAGCTTTCATGTAATGTTTTGGTGTCTCAACAAAAACGGCTAAATAAACAGGTAAAATGAACATAAACTGTTTAAAATAACCAGAAAAGACACTACAAACAAAGCTCCTGTTGAGTTGATAATAGAGAAAAAGCAGCTCTACTGAAAAGCACCAAATAAAAGGCATCCACAATAAAACTCAGGCTTGTTTTACATGACTCTTGCTCCTTTGACCCTAAGCCTAACCTCCACTGAACTTCACCTCTATTGTATATTTATAAATGCCCAGTTTCAATATCAGCTGCTGAGTTTTTAATCTTCTCACACCTAAAAAACAAAGTCTCTCCATAATTCTTCCTCTCTATCAGCTCGGTGGAAGAGCCCCATATTTTGATCTTAAATAAACAACAAGCTCCGATTCACAGCCGCCGCCCGCTCCCGTCTCAACCAATCAGATATCGGCGGAGAGGCTCGAGTCTCAGTGCTAAAAACCACAACCATCTGCCACCGCGTCGAGACAGAGCAATTACTTATCGCAGTAATATGCGTTATTATTCCTGTTGCCAGCCCCTGATAAGTGAATATGCAGCATGAGAGCGAGGCAGATGAGACAAGGTCCTTGAACCTGAGAGCTTATTCCCAAACAGGAAAAGCAGACAATCCTAATATACTGCTGCAGTTCGGGGCTGCTTTTATTGTCAGTGTATGGTTTACTGTTGGCTGCAGAATTCCTGTCACCTAAGTCGTGCCCCGTATGCTATATAGCAGCCCGCCCTGTTTTATATTCCCGCCTTGTGTTATTTATTTAGAACAATTTCCTCTCTATCAAAGGACATGGCTAATGCCGAGTTTTAATATGTTATTTACACATAAAAACAAGCTATTTACAGCGGTGTATGTGTGCAGAAGGGAGGAAAATGAATGGGCCCCCGCGCCCCTATCCGATCTGTTATATCACAGTTTAACAATCTGGATTGCTAATAGAACCATTTATCATGGAGCGGTCATTTATTTTATGTGAGCAGCCCAGGTCCTGTTCCCAGAGGCCTATGGAAATGGGGTGCGCATATAATGAAGCTCAAGTGAGAGTCACTTTGTTTAAAAAGTGGATTCGCTGCGCTCCAAGTCAATTAGGATGGACCCAGGTGCTCCAGACGCTCCTATCGGCTCCTTTTTGATGAACACACCTCCTCCCACTCGTCTTCCTGTTTTGTCCACTGTGGGATGAGCTCCAGACCCCGACATGAATTTTATTTTTTTCTGCAATGGCTGTAAAATCACATAAAACTCTCGCACGGTGACTTCTGGACCCAAGTTCAGAGTCATTTAGCAAGAATGGGCCCCGGCAGCGCCAGGTTTGGGCCTACCCTCCCCTGGCCGAGCCCGGAGCTGTGCTGCCCAGTTAATAGATTCAAATGAGCGCTTGTATTTCCTCTGACAGCATGCATCTGTCTGCTTATACAGGCTGAGCTACAGCGTGCAGATTTATGCCATCTCAGGGACCTTTATGATTTCAAACCCGTTCGTAATAACCAAACGTATTTAGAGCGAAAGTACTAGTGAGAAATGCAGGAAAATGACAGAATCCACCAGGCGTTATTGATGTATGTGTCAATTTCTAGGCTCCCTGAGAATTAAAGTCACCCTGTATTAAAAAAAGAAATTTCCCTCTAATTATAAATGAATAAATTCACATCTGATTTCAGTCGTATTGGTTAAATTTTGAGTTATTGCCTTTTCAAAAATCCATCACACCTCAGCTCTTGAATTTCATCCAGTTTGAAGCATGTAGAGGTGAAATCTCTGTTTGAACTCAAAGAAGATTTGACAAAAGAAGAATATTTAAACAAATAAAAGAAAACTCAAGCACAGGAACGTTTTCTCTCCGTTTATCATAGCAGTGCAGTATCTTTTCTGACTCTTCTCCTCCATTTGGCCTGAAAGTTGAAGTTTAATCATGATCCTCACCCACTGAGGTGAAGACTGAACCACAAGTCCTCAAAGAAGTCATTTAAAGGTTTGGAGGAATTTGAACATCGTCACTACGACAGCAGCAACAATCTGCTGATGATCGGCTCCAGAACAGCTTCCACATGAACCTTTTACTGTGAACTTACTTCCTGTCTCTGTCCCTGATGCAGATTTCTTTTCTTTTAGCGACTATTTTAGAGGAAGCCGTGCTGTCGGAGGTCTGAGCCACAGCTCGCTGTACATTTTTCTCTCCTCTGTGTCTGTGTCGGTAAACTAGGCCAGAGGAAACTACTGGGTGCTGCTAATGATTTGATTAACTGGCTTTGGTGGCTCATGACATACATCTTGCTGAGAGTGAGTTTGTCATTTGAGAGGGAGATTGATGTGCCTCGCTCAGGGCTCGCGACTCCCTCCCTCTGTTCCTCCCTCCATCCCTTCCTGCAGCCTCCCAGGTCTTTCTGCTGAGTCTGGCTGGTCCGCAGGGAGAGACCCTAAGTACTTAGCACCTCCTAGGCTGCCCCAGGGCATGCTGGGTGGGGGGTTGAGGGGGTGGAAGACCTAAACAGGCTTAGTATATCTCTCTTGTCGGGTGAGAATCACACGTGAGAACATTTTTCAGGAAAGAAGAAGAAGGAGGAGGATCTGTGCCAGCGTTTTTTAACACTGTACTTTTTAAGGTAGAGCTGGACATGCAGCCATTAATTGTTCACTACATTAATTTTCTGTCAGTTTTAATAAACACTGAATGTTCTATGAGTCGAAATCGTGCTGAATATTAACAGTTCTACATTTTTATATGATTAGGTGTAAAAAACTTTACTTTTAATTCAAAGCTTAATCAATAATGGAAGTGATTCTATGTTAACTGTGGATTCATGGCTCAAGTGAAAACTGTTAATATTGCTCTTTATCAGCTTGCTGAAGAATCGGAGGATCGTGATATCGTATCGTTTTATTTCTGTTGTTCAAGCTGCACATTTTAGAGGCGGTAACACATTTAATCTACAGTAAATTGATAAAGCACATCTTTTTAATAGGTATAATCTTGGGTTGAAACATATCACCCAGTCCTGTTAAACAGAACGGCTGCTTGTAGTGTAATAGCTGTAAATATGGAGCATTTTAACAACCTCAGGTGCTGCTTGTGTTCTGTAATTATCTCTGTTACTGTATTTACTTTGCTCTAAATTATTTAAATTATGTGTTTTAGGCAAACAAACTAAAATTACTTATAATTTATTAAAGAGATTAATATTTTTTCCACTAAAATACATAAAAGTGTGAAATTGCATCACTACAGAAAGTATTAGTGGACAAACATATGAAGAGAAAATGTAAATAACTGCAGCATTTCCTGATTTTTGGTGGTTGGTTAAAATGTTCACAGCTGTTGGGTTCGCTCTTTAGTCCTGTGTGTTTGGTTCCAGGACTAAACATTAATCTGTCCATTAAGACTCCACCGGGTTCAGACTACTTGCTAACGTGGCCCTGTGTATTTCCTGCAGCGTTCAGGGCTCAGGCAGTGAATTCCAGTGGTCAGCCCTGTAAATAACAAGCATTCTTCAAGATGCTTTGGATTAAAGCAAATAATGACATGTGCCTCAGGTCTCGTCCAGGCAGTGAGTCAAACCGGAGCTGAGGGCTTGGTGACCAGGCTGCACATCGGAAACAATGGGATTAGTCTGATTGTGATGAATCCTGAGCTCTGGACAAAAGCCCCTGAGTTAGATGAATGGAGACGGAGGCCCGGCTGTGTAAATAGTATTTTAAGAGAGGTGGGTTAGTGATAAGGACAGATTTCTTTATCGGGTCGGTAAAGTGGGGGCCGGCAGACAGTGAGTAATTGATGGTGGCTGGATGCGCAGGCCCCCACCACAAGCTAGCGAGCTGCACAGGGAGCACTCAGGGGGTCAGGCCCACTGGCAGAGAAAAATGCGAGCGAAAAGGGCTCAGCATCCACCTCCTACTCCAAAAGGACGGCCACTAATCTTCCTGAGAAGAAGAAGAAGAAGAAGGAGGAGAGGGGGCGGCAGTTCTTTTCTCTTTTCCTGCCTCTGTGCTGCCTAAATGAGGCCCTGCCTGTGGAGGCAGGAGCAGAAAAATACCCCCCTGACATTAACACAGGCTTGCTAACACACAAAATATGTTTTACACACAAAGTACTAGGATTTTATTGTCAGCTGAGAGCGTCTGGCTGCACTGTGCTGTAATATGTGATATTTAGCAGAAGAATATAATAGAGCACTAATGATTTGTATTATTAAACTTCTACTTAAATCCCCAGTATATGTATATAAAAACAATTAGACATAAAAAAACTGTTATTATCGTAACTGTAAAAATCTAAATCCCTAAATGGTTTATATAGAGTAATATAGAGTAACAGCTCCATTCTTACTGAGAAGTGGATCAGCACTGCTGTATTACGGCATCATGAGCACAAAAGACCACGTTGTGTGTGTGACTGGGATCATTACACAGGGGCAGACTGCACTGTAGTATGACATTATAAAATATATCAAACTGGATTATGACACCCAGGCCGGATGTTATTATCCCATTTGCTGTTTATCAGTTGTTATCAGGATCATAGTTGTGGGTTAATAGGGCCCTACTCCACCTCTAACTCAGCTGAGTATCCGGTTATCAAGTGCTGGATTATCACGGCCATGAACATGATAAAAAATACAAACTGCAGCAGGTTCCCACACAGAAACAACCTAGTTATGAGTCTCCCTGTTCCTCCAGCAACTCATCACACAGGTGCTGCTGCAGGAAACTGAATCCATGACCCTAAGCATTTATGGTTATGTGTCGAAGTGGATCAACTGTGTCCAGATCTTAAAACTAGTAAAAACTATTTAAGAATCATTTCTCTCTGTCTGACTCCTGTCCTTTAAGTAATAAACTGCACATTCTGACATAATCCACCAATGGTGGTGACATTGTTAAGTTACACTCAACCAACATGAATAAGAACTGACACAAAAGACTGAAATCAGATGTTTTTGCTCAGTGTGGCCCCTGAGCACGGCCCCTGAGCACAGTACAGACTTCCAGTAATCACAGTAACTCTTGAAAGGCTCTTTCCACATGAGAGCCCATATGTGAGCCTACTGCATACACAGTCATCTGGGCTAATGGGATTTCCGCACATACACACACTTTTCGGTGGCTCTTTGTAAACATTTAGCTTGATGACTTTCCAAGATGCCCTCATCCTGTTTTATCTGAAGTTTCACTCAGGGGGAAGGCTGGTCTAAGGAGCCTCAAGATTAGATACACTAAACCAAAACAGAAGAATGTTTTCATTATATCTAGTCTATTTATAGGTAGGAGATAGATTAGTGGATACAAATCAGCTTTAAAAATAGTGTCTGTCTTCAGTAGCTCCTTATTTCTTAGTCATTAAGAAAAGTTGTAAAAACATGGCCTAGATTTTCCAGATGCAGTCTGTAAAAGCATTCAAAATTTAGTAAGAAATCTGCAGGAAATATACTCAGTGCTGGAAGTTTTTCATTTTGGAACACCCAACACGTGCTAGGAATCAGAAACCTGCCTTAGAAATGGATCCGCGTGGCCCAGAAGCAGCCTGAACACGCACAGAGAGGCCATAAGCATCAGGTAGCTCATAGAAAACTCTTCTTATATTAGGACAGAAAGACGTGTTTCATATTACTAGAAATCAAGGCAGAGAAATAATTATAGATGGTATATAAATCAGGAGGGAGAGCATCCTTTGCTAATTGTTTTCTTGGTTGAATCTAGTTCCATTAAACTCTTCAGCCTTCATGTTAAAGCAAATTGCTGTTTGGGTTCTCACCACTCACCAGGCCTGAGGATGAAAGTGAGGTTTCTCTGCTTTTTGCCAAATATCACTGGTTGACTGAAGCTATCCCAGCGCTGAAATATGCAACCGCAAGCTTCAGGCAACGTCTGCAGACATCAATCTCTCAGAGCCATTAAGGTTTACTTGCACTGATTCCAAAAACAACAGGCTACATTCCTGGAGATTTACAACTGTGGGGAGTGAGCGTTTGGGAGCGATATATGGATGTTTTAGAGGATTAAGCCAAAACTCCCCCACCTCTTTTTCTTTTTTTTCCATTCCTCTATGTGGTATCCCTCCTTTCCTGGGCTACCAGACTGCAAATTAGTTCTCCGCCCCCTGAGTGGTGGCCTCTGAGGTTTAGGGGCAGGTCCCAGGTTTCTCTGGGTTCAGCACACAGGCACTTGGGTAATCTTGCCTTCACAGGCTGCAGATTTAAACATGAGGAACAGTCACAGTGTCAAGTCAACAAAATGCCCATGTTGTAAAATAAAACTGACCACGTTACGAGCCAGTGAAGAATCATCTTTGACTTTGGAATATTAACATGATAGATTTTGGAAAAATAGCAGCTGCAAAAGATGTCGGATTGTGGCGCCGTTAGGTCAAAAACATACTTATTCATATCATAAATTGGCCTCATGAGTCATGAAGTTTCAAATGGTTCAGGTAACAGATGATGGACAGTCAGTGTGTTTACATGCACACAAGTAACCAGGTTACAGTCGCCTTTCTCGAGAAAGCTGATTTCTTGTCATGTAAACGGGTGGTTACCGTAATCGGGGTAGGGGATTAGAGAAGCCTGACTTTCCGAGGTGCACTTCTCCCAGAGTGACCGGGTTTCTAATCACCTTTTTACAAGAGTGCATGTGCAGGACAAAGGCTGCAGACACTCACGACTCTACTACGAACAGCTGAAAGGAGCAGCTGGATGAAAGAAGAGATTTACACGGAGCCTTCAGCTTCATTTTTAAAGTCGTTTGCTCAAAATCCAACTAATACTGAAACCAACACAATTCCCTGTCAACATCTAAATAAGTCACTTTTCACTGTGCATTTCTTTAATGAGTACATTTGCGATGTAAATAGGAGCAAAACAAATAAATAAATGAAAAAATACACAAAGAAAAGAAAAATCGATTAGGAAGCATATATTCTGTCTCCATACAGCTAAAATCTGTGAACCATGCTTCTATAATCAGCCCAGAGCAGAGGAGAAATCAGATTACTCTTTAGCTGCACGTATACTCAGATTTCCAGTTCAGTTCAGTTCTAATTAACAACAGATGAGGTGTTTCTGGTTTGGACCAAAACACTTTCACCACGATCTCCACATGTAAGTTCTGAAGCTACTGATCATATCACACAGCTTAGAGACTAGAAACACAATCAAAATATCATCAAATGTTCCAGAACAGCTACTGCATGTAACTAACCACAGAGACCAGTAAGTGAAAGTACTAGTTACAAAAAGGTATTCATTTTATAGCTGCACACAAAGTTCTCGCTGGGATTTCAAAACACTGGAACAGCGTATGATACATCAGTTGGTCCAACAACAACTTATTCTCAGTAACTATTTTTCCACAGTGGATTGATAATGTAGTCTGACTTTATTCTGAGCGTGGAGTCTCGATGCCGCTCTGTGGGACTGTTGTATTTGGAACAACGTGAACCAGTGAGAGTTGCTCTGAACTTTTCATTTAAGTTCACTGTCTGAAGGCACCAAAGATCTTCACTAATAATAATAAACACACTGACGGGGTCGGAGGAGGGGGCTGCCGAGGACTGGGGTGGGAGGATGGACTGCAGCGCCTTATATAAACAGGCCGGGGCGTGGGACACGTTGACCGGGACTCGACTCAGACTGGTACGACTGGAAGAGGCCAGACACATCTGCACGAGTCGGATTGAAAACGCTGTCTGGAGGCACAGAATGTGGAAATGCTGTGTGTGTGTTAGTTTAACTTGTGACCTACTAAGCAAACTGAGGGATCAGTGTACGTGTCGCTGTATTACGGTGCACACACAGAGCAGGGGGATCACAGCTTGTTAAGTAACAGTCTCTGTTAATATCAGAACAACATGAACAGCACTAAAACTGAAGATCCATTCAGTAAAGTGTTGGTTTGATGGTTGGATTCATGTTAAGGTTTTTAAATCTTATTTATTCTTGTATTTTTTAACACACTAATGAAACAAGGTGCATTACACACAGCATCACACAGAGTGTCTGCGAGCAGGATTTTGCTCATCATGCATCATGAATTACCCATTTTATGAATCAAAGAATAATATGTGCAGCAGCAGCGCTGACAGGAGAGATGCAGGATAAACAGAAACAGAAATGACTAAGTTGTGGGTGTATGTTGGATATATAACGACGGCTCCAGAAGAAACTTCTTCAGATTTCTCAGAAGTGGCCAAAGATCAAAGATCAAGTCACTGTGACCTCTTGTTTTAATATATCTCAGGAACAGCTGGAGGGAATTTCATTCTGTCACAAACGTCAACATCGACTCCTCTAAAAACTTGTTAGAACGTGAGTCAGCACAGACCTGCATGTGAACAGGAACCTCACAGGTTGTCAGAGGCATAAAACCATAATGTAGTAACTTTGATTTCATTTAGTTTGGGCTTCTGGATGAGGCCGTTGAGGTTTTGCACCTTGCACAGGCTCCACCATCACAAGCAGTTTGTTAGTTTAGATTTCAGGTTAAAATATGAAGAGATGAAGTTGATGTCATTTGGAACAACACTGAATTTAACCTGCTGCTGCTGGAATTGACTGAAAAGTCAGTTTGATGGCAGATGTACTATTTCCTGTAGTTACATCAAACCAAACAGCTGTGATCAGGAGACAGAGGGTCAGACTGCACACGACACAACACAGATAAACCACTGAGCTTTAGATCTGTCTACTGTCCTCTACAACACATGTAGGAGCTGCTGCTATTTTAAACTGCTCACAGTTTATGTCCTGACTAAGTTCATGGCCACAGTTTATAGAGACTCTTTAATAAATCCAACGCATACAAACACTACACTTCTCCACCAGAGTCCATTACATTAAATTGTCTTTGGGTTTTAGCAGCTTGTTGAGGTTCTGACCAGTATAACCACAATGTGGAGGGCCACCCTTGGTGTTTTAGGCTATAGGAAAAAACCTGGAAAGTTACTGTACAGTAAAGTAAAGTTTGATATTTCAGACACGGGACATTTTTCCTCTTCTCTCCTCTCACTGCCAGCTGATGGAAATCCCCTGGCGTCCGGCCCTCTGAGACAAATGCCAGCCACATAAAGTAACCAACTCCTGTCATATTAAGTCTCAGTCCTCGCCACCTCTTACATAGAAACCACCTCAAAACCTGATTAAAGCAGAAGACGAGGATGATTCAGGGGAGATGATGAAGTTCTGAGTCAAACTGATTTTCCAGGACCTTGACAGATACATAGTGGTTTAAAAACACGACAAATGTTGACATCACATCCTGTGTACGGCATAGTGAACTTTGACTTTTGTCCTCAGGGTTGTTAATGTCACATTTCCTGAACACAACACAGACTTGCTGTTGGTACCACCTCAGAAAAGAAAGAAATGGCAAGCTGATACATGAGAAAGTCTGTGGGATGAGACTGTGGGAGAATACAAACAATCGGTCTTAACAGCCCCTGTAATGTTCTGTTTGTCGAAAATCCAGATTTTTTTCCTTAAACAAGTAAAAAAGAAACTGTGATGACACGATTGTATATGTCTCCAAAGCCACTTCAATACATGTCCCTCACCTGAAACAAAGTAAAGCAGCTTATTAAAGTCAGGATTGCACTTTTAAGACTCCCTGGTCATTTCATTCTAACGTTGCAGTGTGCTGCTGATTAATTCTCCTATTTCACGATGTCTAGTAAACATTGGTGTTTTCACAATAATGGCAGATGAACAGAATATTTATGAGCTTTTGCTTTCAACTTTCCCTGTTTCTCTTCCAACGTATGTCTCGGTGCACAAACATGTTCACACGACTCCAAACTGACCTTGATCATTAAAACGTTGCACACGATGCACAAGAACTTTGTACGAGTCCGAATTAAGTCGTAAATGCAGTTTCTCCTCCAAACTGTGTAGGAGAGTCTCCCAGGAAAAATAACTCCACTCGCTGGTCTCAGAACAAGTGAAAACATCCAATCCATAAACCGCCTTTTCCCTTTTAAAGACAGAGCCAGCTGGAGCAGATGTGGCAATTTCACTACATTTAGTATTGGAATAAAATAAATGACCTCCCACTGAACGGGCAGTTCAGGTCTTACAAGTCCTACAAGTGAATTTGAAGTGAAAGGGAAGTTGTAGCAGTATCAGCTCAACATCACAGTGTGGATTGTGCTTTGAAACTTGTTTCCACTATCAGACTATCAGGACTCTTAGTCCTCTCTTAATAAAGTCTAGAAATCCTGAACTATGCCCAAGTTTCCTAGTCTTTCACCTCTGAGTGAAATGGTGGCGAGCTGATTTGGAACCAGCCAAGTTATTCATCGAAGGCCAACAGAAAAGTGTGAATGAACAAGTTATTTGTGGTCAGATCATTGATTGGTTCTCCTCAGGTTTTGCTTTGTTTGGTTCATCCTGCAAACACGAATCGACAGCAACTACAGCAGCCAGAATAACGTGAAGAACGTGTGCTTTACTGCCCTGACATACAGTGATTCTGTGTATATATATATATATATATATATATATATATATATATAAATAGAAATAATGATTATTCCGTTGGATGGATCTGATTTGTTTCTCATGTTTGTTTTACTCCTATATGCACAATTGTAAAACATGCCACAGGCCATTTGTTGTTCCTGTTCCCAACCAAACATTTCATGTGGACACAGTGTCAGGTAGTGACAGGCCTGAAGCATGAGCTCCAACGCTCTTTACTAAGTTACAGTGAAATGAGAAGAGGCACACTAATTGCCTTGTAAGTGCTGCAGAAAGCAGCTGGAGATTAGCAATAACAGCTAATTAGCTTGGCTGCAGTGGAAATCAAAGCTCGCACATGAGGATAAACACACAGTCTGGTGTTTGTCTGGTGATTATAAATCTTTATAAAGCACCAGGTTGTCACATTCGTGGATTTTAAAAGCTCCGGTCTGCGCGAGGCTGAGAAGTGTTACGTTTCAAAAAGCTGCAAACGTTCCCCCTAAACACCAAAGCAGCGCCTGCATCTCCACTGGCCCATAGCAACTGTTAAAACACTCAAACTTATGACTTAGCTCCTTTCTTAATTCAACATTGAGCCACATTCAGAAATATTTCCTCTCATAAATGCGTTGAAGTAAGTGGTTCCCCATTAGCCGGCCTCACGTTCAACTGCCACAGAGCAATGAAAGTGATTAGAGCCTCAATAAAAGAGCTTTTGTTGGCGTTGGAAATCAGCTCTTTAGCATCACGTTCACAGGCGTTTTTGACTGAGATGACGGCAGCTCATGCAGCATGTGTGACTGTTGAATGGATCGTGAGGGGGGAACAGAAGCTCGGGTTTGCAGAAACATCTAGGGTAAAAACGGGTTCATGAACTCGATGCACCAGCGTTTGATCATGTGGTTGAGGTTTTTCAACCATACTTTAACTGTTTCTGCATTTTCTTCTGGTTTATTTTTCTGCATCCCACTCGCAGCCATCCTTTGTTACTGTGGTGACTCCCCCCATTTCAACACTGAACCCACACAGGGTCACAGTGCTGCGTCCACTCCCTCTCTGACTGACTGACTGACTCAGTCTTTGTACTTTGACAAAGAGGGTGTGGACGTCTTGCTCCATTTTCCTCATAATATTCCCATCGTTTTAAAAAACCTCAAAACAGTGTTTCTGGGAAAATGTTATCATCTGCATGTGTGTTACAGATCACATCGGAAAAGTCTAGCTAACAGGTAACTTGAAGCTTTATTCAGACACAGTAATGTCTGGACGTCCTGGGTGTCGTTGTGAATCATGAGTTTCTGGAAGGGAGGATATCTGAAGGGGGAAATTACAAGCTAAATACAACATGATACATCAAATAAAGTTGATCATGATGAATATCTTCTGCAATTTGATAGTTAGTATTATAAAACTCTCCTTGTATTCTAGTGGTATTTTACAATAAAATTCGTTTTTGATATATGTCTTTAAAAAGTACAAGTGCAGCGTTTCTATGCAAGGTTTGGTACACTATTAAAGGAGTGTTCAAGAGAAAGCTGGACAGTGGGTCTGGGTGATGAACAAAAGTGAATCAAAGAAGCCGGGGGACTTGTGAAGCTGTTGGCATGGTGGGTTGTGGGGGTAAGCGGTGGATGAGACAGCAAACAGACAGAGATTGATATGTTTCCACGAATGACTTGGCAACTATTCAAACGACACCATCAACAAGCTGGAAACGGTTTATTTACAGAACCCTCTTCTTAAAGACGGCGAGGTTCTCCAAAAGTCAAGAAGACTGAACTAGGACACCTTTACTACTGTGGCCATTCACGGCCATCAACTCAAGTCATGAGTCAATAAAGTCATAAAAACCATCCACCTCCAGCTCCTGGAGCAGCAGGATGCAGCAGCAGGCTGCAGAATCATGTATGTAAACGTGGGGAAGTGGGTGTAATGACATATTTTTTACTGATGGGGAAACTCGATCACCGCTGACAGCCCGTCTGCTGGTGCTCGGCTTCATACTGAAAACACGCTGCTCCGGGAATAACATGAGCCTAAGTAACGACAAGGACCGTTGTGAAACCTCGGCAGGCGGCCTCCTGCCCCCGTTCACAAACAGCTGGGCTGTTGGAGGAGGAAAGAGGCCTCCCCTTCTTGAACAATCCCCACAGCCGAGCTCTCATTTCCTAATCAAGGGCTTCCTCCCAGTCTCTGAAATTGCACGAGAAATGGCCGTAGTCCCCAAACTGAGATCTGCCCGGAGCATCAATCACTGTAACTCAGTGAGTGATGAAGGATGAACACGAAACTATATTTGTCTTAGCAGATCTCTGAATGACGACAGTTTTCTAGTAAGCATGGAGTTTTTACTCTCAAAAACATTGTTGCTGTAGTTTTTTCTCATACACGCTCAAAATCATTAAGTAGTTTTCCGGTACTGAGTACTTCTCCATGACGTTCGTTTGCACGAACAGACGAAGGCTCAAAATAACAAGGACGCAGCGCAATAATAATACTAAGAACATAACAACTAATCATTTCAAGGTTTACTTTAAATAGTACCACATGTTTATGATATCACATCTTAAAAAAAGCCGCTGTAAAGGTAACTTGTTTATTTGTTGTTCTCATGCTGGTGTGCACTCTTCCTGCACAGCCTCTAATCTGGTGAGGAAGCTAATAGCTCTTTTAGACTAATTGCTGTCCTGATGTGCTTTGTCTTGTAGCCATTGGTGGTGTTTGTGTGAGCTAATTAGCCACCAAACCAGGCCAAGCGAGGACTGAAATAAGGTCAGGAAATATGCATATTAGTGCTGCTCTCATTTATACCATCTCTTTCTTAATAAGCCGATACACGAGTCACAGGAAACTCATTAGACAGGACTTTTAAGATGAATCACTGTAATGATGCTTTGTGTTTTTTTGGTCAGCATTATACAGGAGAACAAAGTTTAAAGGTGATTCATATTTAGTATTTTGTTCTATTTCAGGAGGGACTATTCTTCATTTAAAATCCTGTGCTTGACCCCTTCGCTGTTTGAAAAACAATTTCCTAAATCACAGCTTGTTTTTCTACTTCTCTTCCTCTGCAAATGCTTTTGTCCTGTTCCGGTTTGCTGAGACAAGACGAGACGAGATGCGAGTCAGCATTTAATTGTTCGCAGTGCTCTCATTGTGTGAGGCGGCCTCTTCTTCTCTCCCGAGCTAAGCACTTTATCAACACACTGGGCTGTTTGCCGGACTCTGTGGCCCTCGCCATCCCTATTCAGCGGCTGAATTGTGCAGGTCAGAGGTCGCCCACTAGGGATGAGATGCAGGAGTTTGTTGCTGCTGCTGCTACATCAAGCGTCAACAAACTCCCCTCCTCACTGATCCACAATGGATCAATACAACACCCTGCTAAGGAGCCAGGTGTATTGTTATTGCTGTGAGTTTATGCTTGCTGCCAGTCTGACATCCAGCAGACTCCGTTATTTAACAGAGGCTGAGGCCTCCCAACCTCAGCCAGGTGTATAGTGGGTGAAACAGGACTGACAAAAGACCTGGATAGACATGAACCTGCACACAGGAAAACTACTAATACCACATAAAGGTCACATCATGCAGGTTTAAATGAACAAAAACCAAACAAATAAACTTAATACAAATCATTTAAAATCTTAGTGGTGCAGGATTTCTTCAAGAGGCCAGAGTATTTAATGGTAATTTGCTCAGTGCTAAATAAAAAGAAAGGTGCTCCATCCTTCAGGTCAAAGTCTCAGGTTCCACTTGTTTGTTGAAGACACTTCAACGTGACAATGAAACAGCTTTGTATGAAAGTGGTCTCAGATCCTGGTGACTTGTGTGGTTGATTAGAGGAAGACTAGTTTGGAGCTCTCACATCTGGAGAGTTCTCTCCTTGATTTTCAGCTCAGACACTGTAAAATGTCACAAGCAGAGTCTCTTAAACTGCTTTGAGTCTAATAAAAGTCCTCCTCTCTTATTTTTCCATGTTGCAGCAGCTGTCTTTACTCACAGACAAATAGCTTTATGACAGCAAGATCTGCATTTTTTGGCATGATGTGTAACAACAGACACACAAAAGCTGCTTCTGGAACATGCGCTCACTGGGTCGCACTAGTTTGAGAGCTTTGTTATTTTTTTATTTAGTTGTCTTCTTTAAGCTCAGTACAGCTCCAATCAGTAACTAAACCAAAGTGCTGTTTCATTCCCACAACTGTCCTCATCAGGAAACTGTCCGTAGTTTAGTTTGGTGCCACAATCTTTCCAGGAGAGCTGGAGTTTTAGAGGTTGTGTTTCGTTTCATCAACTATTTCTAAATTGTCCGAGTTTTCACTAATACATTTAGTTGTGTGACTGGATAGGCTTTGCACTGGTTGCATCTTTGAACAACTTTGTACTGTTCCAGTTCTTTTCCTGCGTGGATCCTGATTGCTAGGAGGATTTGGATCCTGCTCGACACTCAAGTCTAATTGTTGACATTTGCAAAGTGACACAGACATTTGCGTGTTTCTTCAGAAAACCAGAATTTCAGTCTTAGTGTTGATCTAAAGGCAAAGCAAAGAGAAACAGATGGCTTTTTAGATTCAACTTCGTGTGGACGTGGTCTTGAGGTCACTGCTGGAAGCGTATCAGTGCAGACAGATCCACCTGAGAGCTGGTAGTGTCCCTCAGGGTGTAATCACACCCACTGTCCATTTTCCTCTGTTTGAATCTTAGTGGCAAAGTTTGTGTTTATGAAACGCTTTGGTTCATTTTGCTCAATTACAAGCCAACTGAGTCTTTTAAACCAAACACAAATGAACTCCTGAGTAGCTTGTTTATGGGAGAGTTTTTGTAACGTGTCATTGCACCGGTGCAGATATTTCAGTGGTGAGAGACGTCTAAACAGATCAGAGTCCAGGTCTTGTAATTTCAGCTGAAATGTGATGGGAGCTCTGCGTTGTAATTCCCCCTCTCTGGTGTTCGAGAACACAAAGAAAAAGCAGAATTTGATCATGAGAAAGTGGTGTTGTAGTTGGATTTAGTTTTATTAGTCTTTACTTCTTCTCTCTGTTTCCTAAACTCATTATTTGGCTCAGTTCCATTAATTCAATTAAAAGATCCTTTTCTCCAATAAATGGCAAAAACAGGAATCACATATTAATCAAATGTTGCCCCACATTAAAAAAAGGGTTCTTAAGCATTCTGATCTGTGAGCCAGCAGTGGGAAAGTGCTAATCAGGATTAGAAAGTCAATTCCCCTTGTGTTTGTCTCCTTTTCTCCATTGTCTTCTTTCAAACAGTGGCCCGCATGCTTCTCTTTAAGAGAGAAAAGGAGGAGGAGACAGGAGTGAGGAGTATTGTTGAGGAAAGGTCAGTTAGAAGTGTGTGTGAAGAAGGTTGTGCATTGAAGCAGGAGCAGAGTCCAAAATCTGAGGACAAAGGTCATGGTGGTGGTGAGAGGGAGCACATGAACTCTGCAGAAACATGTTTTCTACCAACTATTCTGTGTATGCAGGGGGAGTTCCACTGATTTCATGTTTGCGAAACAAGAATTTGGGAGTTTTAACATCCCAAAGATGAGTTTACATTACATGGTTACAGCGACAGTTCAGACCGAAAAACAAAAGTAAAACTGAGATATCCAGTGTTTCCAGAATGACATTTGAAAGTTCATTTAGACATTTATGGAGGATGTAAAATATTACTAATTACTAACACAGGTGATGAAGAAGTATATTTTACAAACTTCATTTAGTGGCTTTAGTGACATCGAGGACCTCAGTACGTCCTGGTTAGGGACCTGTCTGCTATTCATGATGATCTGTGGGATTAAGTGGACGGGCAGTTGCTTCAGCTACAGCAACCTTCAGAATACATTTTGGGTTTTTTTGTTTTATTAAATTGGTGGAAGGTGAATTAATTCACTGAGCTGTGCCTCCCTACGATGCATCTGCCAACACTCAGGTGTGTCATATCATAGATCTAAGTCTAAGCCATCTATTTGGAAGCTGCAGCATCCTGATGCTGTAATTAATCCTGTAATTAAGCTTCAGTATGTCTCAACACATAACATGAGGATAAAATACAATCCAACAGGAGGAATTTGGCACAATTGTGCAGTGTTTTAAGTTGTTATTATCCAGCTTACATTTATAGAAACCCTAGAAACACTAATTCCGGGAGCTGTAAAGGTGATTGGGCTTCAGAGACACAGGTGACCTACACTTTACTGTTCAGGCTGCTCACTCTCAGCTTCTGTGAAAACACGGTGTAAACGCAAAGTCAACACACAAAGGTCCGCTTAGGACGAGCGTCAGTTCTACCGCTGCTCCCTACGTGTGTCTGTGTGAAGATGTTTATTCAAGCTAAACAGGTCCAACCCATCTTTGGAGGACTGAGGAAGTCAGCCAGGGGCCTGCTCTCCATCACACACAACAGCACAATGTCAACCAAACATGGCCGACAATAAAGAAGCTGGTTTGGAAAGCAGAGCCAGGGGAGTATCTGGGTCAAAAAATAGAGACTATCCTGCTTCAGCACATTGTGCCAGGCAGGCAGCGGAGCGTTTGTCGACATGGGAGGCAGCGGAGTGCTGACGCGACAGCACAGGCCTCGATCTATTTTAGTAGATCGAACTGGAGGTCTGGGCCTCCTCAGTGATGATCAGGATTGGTGAGGTGAGCAGCCTGAAGCAGGGTAAGACATTTTCCTCTTCCACCTGTGACGCATTCATCACCACGAGGAAGAAGAAGCGGCACATCACTCAAAAGATTCCCCTGTGTTCCTTCTCTCTCGTTGTTCTTTCCCTCCTCCAACATCTGTACCTGCAGAGGCCTCCACCTCATTAAGACATCACAACAAGAACCTTACAGAGCTAATGTGTAAAACTGACTCGCCTGTGCTCAGGTGTTATTCTTAGCTCAGGTTTGTTCCCCCACCCTCACCCTCCTCCCTCATTTGGAGAAGAACTAGGTCTTTGTTTAATTTACAGATGGCCCATTGGAGTAATTTCCCATTCAGCAGCTCGACTAGTCCGGGGCGAGGCATAATCCCAGGCGCCCCCCTAGCAAGGGTGCCAGCGGGGTAATATGGATGTTAGCTGGGGAGCATGGTGACAGCCCCAGAAGCGACAATTTAATTCATTGTATTTTAATTATCGCTCTTATTCACCAGCTACAAGCCCTTTCTTTGGCTCTGCTCGACAGAGTGCCTTTATCACTGGCCCGTCGTAGCAGATAATAAACTTTTGCTTTAAGGTAATTACTTAATCTGGACAAACCTGTGTGTTAAGCAGTGCTATTAAGCGAGGAGGTGATAAATCAGGCATGCATTGGAGGTGGCTGATTACTCGACGGTGCAATCAGTCTTTGAACTCTCGCAGTCTTTTAAGTACCTAAATTACACAAACAGCATGCTAACAACACGCCGCGCGTTGCATGGCGAGCAGAGGAAGCCCATCAGAGCTGCTACCTTGCAGCCTGCCGTGTTTTGTTATTTCCAGTCACTGCACACTCACCTTCAGCCTGGTGATGCATGGAGGTTATTAGCACGTGGCCTGAGCCCAGCTGTCGAAACCTGATAAGTGTCTCTCTCTCGTTTGCCACCAGGGCCACGTTGCCGCAGCCATGCAGCCGTTTGACGTGGATGGTGAGCAGACAATATAGATAGATGGACGGAGTCCAAAAAACATTCTTTAAGTTGAATATGGATATTTGGTCCTTTCCTGTTTTAATATGACAGTACCCACTACACAAAGCCAGGTGAAAAACCACCCAATTTGGTTTGGAAGAGCCAAATCCAAACAGAACATCTTATGCGTCGAACTTCATTAATGCTTATGGGTCTGAACGGGAGCAGATTCAGCAACACATTAATGAACATGGTGCAAAGGTGTCTGCGTACAGTTTAGTCCACATACTTTTTGCTCTTTTAGTACCAAGTGGTGATTTGGCTTTTTCTACATCTAATTAGTTTTGATGTTTACACTGGATGAAACATTCCAATCAGTTACTTTTTATGTCAGTACTTTTCCATCAAATAGAAATATTATAGGTTTTTGGTGTGTTGTGAAACTTTTTTTAGGACTGAAGACTTGTTGTGTCTGCTGTTTCATATATCATGGTTATTAACCTTAAAGGGTCAGCAGCACTGTACCTTAAGGAAATACAGTCTTATTCAGAGGTTTTTTGGAAGTTCCCTAGAAGAATTTGTAGTATTTTCTGTGTTATGAGCAGAAAAATGTCTGAAAATGAAGGAAAAAGGGCTAAAAAGTTGTTTTGTGTTTTTTGGTGTTAGTTTTTAGTTAATTCAACATTTAGTTGGTGCTTGTTGTTTCCACTTAGCCGGTGTGGAGGACTTGTCCTTCAAGTAAAATTTTACATTTGTCTACTGAGGAAGGTGGTCTCACGTGATCAGAAGTTCTTTAACGGTCTCATCTTGAAGTCAACTTTCCAGACGCTTCCGATAAATGAGACTCAAAATATGCACAAGGTTACGTAGAGTCTGTACAGTAGGGGCCTCACTCCGCTAGTCGCCTTTTCTAACCCTGGATTTAGCTCATGCTAGACTTTAAGATAACAGGCTGCGGCAGTGCACAACACGAGTTTCTGCTGCGTGAGGCTGACTATAAAAAACTGTAGTCAGACCACTGCAGTACTCCACAGACAGTGAAACAAATGTTATCAAGCAAAAGACTAATAGATGGCTGGAGCCTAAGCAGGGGCACGGCAGCACCGCCTGACGCTGTGTACGCCCAGGGGGGATCGGGGCCCAGTGAATCAGGTAAATGTGGCTCTTGAACTCTCACGAGCGCTCGCCTTTTGTTCTTCCTGTGCCGGCAGAACAATGGAGCTGCCTGGGTGATGGAATAAGCCTGCCTGGTCAATCCGCCAGCCAGGACTCCAGGGCTGGGCTGACTGGCCCGGGCCCAGGCCCACAGAGGAAACCTCAGCCCGGATTACAGGATGACAGGCTGGATACCTGACAGGCCGACAATGACTCGCTGAATAACTACCTCTAGGTCGAACATTTCCAAAGTGGAAGGGTCATTGTAGCTGAGCAATCTGAGCCCTTCTTCGTCTTCATTTTTCTACCTTCCATCATTCTTTTCTCAGCTGCAGATATTACAAGTTGTATTTAATCTTTTATTTTAATTTATTTGACTATTTTAGGACAAACTGCACAAAAACAACTACAGATAAAAAGCTTTTTGGTAAACTCAACTCACATCTGGAACTTTTGCTGGTAAATTTTAATACTTTAATACTGGAGAAACATACAAATACTCTATATACTTTAACTTTACATGCTTTCATTCGTACTCATACTGAAGTAACAAAGCCGAAACCAAAAAGATCCCCCCTCTTTCTCACCCCTTCTAATAACTCACCCACAACTGTTATGAATGGTGCATTAACTGGAGCTGCTCTTTCAATGGGGCCCTTTAGCTCAGTCTCACACACACACACACACACTTGTACATATACCTACTGAGTCTCCTCAGCCTACACTGTGTAAGGAGTCAGACAGAGGGTAATTACACCAGACTGGGGCCAAATTAGAATAGAGAATGTTTGGAACAGAGAGGGCGGTCAGTTTGGTCATAAAGCAGAGAGAAAGAAAGAAAGAATAAGAGGGAAGGAAAGAAGGAAGGATAACTACACTCCCTTGAACAAGTCAGCCTTAATTTCATCAGTCCACAAATCTTTTTCCTCGTAGCATTGTGGACTGTCAAGGTGCTATTTGGCAAACTTCAGGTGAGGTGCAGTGTTTTGTTATGAGAGTACAGCAGAGGGAGCATCATGACTTGGGGCTGCTTTGCTGCTTCTGGACCAAAACGTTCTGCTATCATGTCGGCGAGAATTAATTGTCAAGTTTATTCAAGTATTCCAAAGGATAATGTCAGGGTGGCTTTCTGCAAGCTGAGGCTCAGAGGAAGCTGCGTGATGAAGTGATGCAAATAAATCTACTAAAAACAAAATCCACCTTTTCGAGTGGCACAGTCAGAGCCCAGACTGCAAGTCAACAGAGATGCTGTAGAACGACGTGAAGAGAGACTTTTTGTTTTTAGGGTGAAACCACAGCACTGCTCCCCTCAATCAGCACTACATTTGCTGCTTCTGCTGCCGTCTGACTCTTGTGCATGTCAGGTGTGGCGTCTTTATTACAGTGTTTCAGATCAATTAAACATGCAGCCCTGAGGCTTTTTCCATTACAAACACTTATGGAGTGCAGGGCCACGCTACAACTTTAACCTGTGTCAGTCACGACTCAAACACTTTGATGAGCTGCTGTGCTGCGTAACAGAGCAGTTTTATTAACAACCACCTAGTATCATCCTGCATAGAGCTCTAAATTTACCATTTATATAAAATAAAAGAGTGGAACAAGTCACTTCTGTTTGTGGTATTTAAATAAATACTTTGTCTGAATCTCATGACGCACTAGAATCAAGAAAAAAATCAAACTAACTGGTGTTAGTTTAGCTAATTTAGGCAGTTGTTATTATAGAGATATGTATTTTATTTATTCATGTATTATCTCTTTTACATACAAATGATATTTTAGTTGCTTTAATGTCTTTCACTATTGATCGTTAGTGTATTTTTTTGACCTGTTGATCTAAAGCGATCGATCAATTAATCAGTTAGTGGATTAATTGTTATTATATTGGTATTTCTTCAAATGATTGAGCTGGGAGGCTGCTTTCCACACTGTAAAATGTGGAAAGCAGCATCTGAATTGTTTTTTTTATACTTTTGGTCATGCTGGATATTTGTTCACTTTAGTTTCAGACTGCAAGATAATAGATCATTAAAAAAAACAACAGCAGCAGATTAATCTATAATGAAAATGAGCGTTGAATAATAATAAACTTGAAGATCCTATTTTGTCTGATTTGCTTTCTCGTCAGATAAACACAGACCAACTTTAATCAAGCTTTAGTTAACCTTTCTCACTCTGAATAACTTAAAGAAAACCAGCAGTTTGCCTAGATGGCAGAAAACAGGTTGGGTGTCAAACAATTCAAGAATCATAACCAGAGAATTAGCAGCAATATCAGTGAAAAAACTAAATACTACTTGTAATTTTAGTCTAAATTTACATCAAGATATTTCTGCACTGCAAAAGAAAACGTGCAGACACATTAGTCACAGGGATCACTGCTGGTTTTTGGGTAGAAGGAATCTGAATTACTATTCAGCAGCACCTTTTGAATCGTCTCAGACGCAGCGTGAGAAGCAAAAATGTTGGTGATGTGAAGAAGAAGCTTGTCACTAGAGGGAATCCAGCTCGGCGTGGCCTCTGTGGCATCGTGCAGACCAAAAATGAAGCAAAGAGGCTATTTTTGCAGGCGTGTGGGGACTGTGCCTGTCCGTCAGGCTGTCAGGGTGCACAGTGAGAAAAATGGACCTGGAATGCTGACTCACAGGTCCCAAGTCCCTGGGAGCCCCGGGAGGCCCCGTTATCCCTGCCTGAGAACAGATAATGATCCGTGGCCCTGACCCCTCCGCTCCAAAATCCCAGGTCACCCTGGCAAGATTCCCACTAGAGAGTGTGAGAGCATGTGTGTGTGACACGGGAAGAATTTTAATGCATTCCAGAGATCAGCTGGCTCACCTCTCCCTCCTTTTTCTTCTTCTTCCGATCCTGCAGCCCGCAGACAAGACACACCAGGTTGCAATTAAAAGGATCTGAAAACTGTACCGAGGGTGAGCAAGGAAGGATGTAATGTGGGAAATGTAGAGAGAAAGAGAGCGAGGCGAAGAGTGAAGCAATGTCTTCATGGAGTTTTTCCAAAATAAAAACCTGAGAAAAATGTTAACGAGAAACATAACTCCATAAACTCAGTTAAAGATCCCAGAGGCTCCATTTATACGGTGGTAAAATAAAGACATGGCATCTTCTGCGGTTTTGTGTTATCGCAACAGCTAATTAGTTCTGATGTTTTTGGTAAACTTTCCAGATCTGAGAAGAATCCATGAAAGGAAAACGCAGCTTTAATTAAGAATAAAAAGGGCCATTAAAGGGATGCACGATGAAACACACAAAGCTCATAAAAACAGTTGACTATTAAACAGAGACAAGTTAAATTAGAAGCAGAAAAGCACCTTTAAGCTTTTTTTTAATGTATGTCATCAACAGGACCAAGAGAATTTATGTTTCAGCAAAACAAAGACATCATTAGATGAGACGGCTGTGTGCTAGATATGGGGCTAGGGCCGGGAGGGAATGGACCCAGCTTAGCATAGTAAGGTTCAGTTCAGCCTCGGCCAGATCTAAAAGACACCTACACTCCTAAAATACACCTATACTCCTAAAATACACCTATACTCTTTTACTAACCACTAGGGATATGTACATGTACCATATACCACCCACAATTATACCGGTATAACTTTATACATGATAATAAAGTGTCATCTTGTACTACATATGACAGGAAGAGCAAATGGTGGATGGAAATCACTGAACACAGAGTTTGGTCAAAGATATGATGGTTAAAAAATCCAAGGTAGAAAATATGTTTCTAAGATGTCCTGCATCCAGCTTGCAATGTATAAAGTGTGCAGCTTCACTAGAAACTAGAAGCCACACTCTCGTCTGAGTTTTTTGCCTCAACCACAGACATGTGGTCGAACCGAACCCGGAACCACATATCAGCTTGACCGTGCACTACGACGATAATGACTGGAAGCTACATAACTCCTGCCTTGAGACAAGTTTCTTTCCTAAATATCACACGGGTGAAAAAATCACCAGTGGTTTAAAGGAGTTTCTTAGTCTAACACCTAGATGAGAACAAACGGGGGTGTGTGACAGTGGGCCCAGTGTGGTTAAAGCCACTGCACTCAATAACTGGACAAGGTTGTTGTGCTTCGGCCATCTTCTGCACTTTGCAATTTTATAAGATGAATTTACAGGGTTCAAAACAAAAGATGATTGTTCAAAACAAAAGAGGCTGCTGGAACAAGAAAAGGCAATCACACAAGTCTTGGCTGCTCACAGGTTAACCAGACACTTGGTGCTAATATGGCAAAAAGAAGGGGTTCTTGATTCTGTGGACAAGGCTCCAGATCCTCTCCTTGAATTCACTGATGCATTTTCTGCTGAAGTCTACGTCACCATTTCATGTGTGATGCCTGTTCTTCAGTTATTTAATAATAACATCCTACAGGAAAAGGATAATGACACAGACCTCACAAAGACAATCCTGGACTACATGAACAGCAAATAAAAAGATGCAGTGACTGAGGAACTAATCAATCTGACAACTCTGCTTCACCCATGTTTCCACCTGAGAAAACGCATGAGGTGACCCTCCTCGGATCGGCCCTTCAGCCAAGTAATACCCATGTCTCCCTGCTACCAGCTCTGTTCAACCTGTTAAAGATCAGCTCTGAAGCCAGCATCAGTGAATATGCTAAATATTAATATGAAAATCTAAAGCTCTGACTGATGTGTCTGCCTGGTTGGTTGTTCGATCGATCGCTGACATTCTGACATCATTTCATTGGATTTTTATTTTATGTTTACACAAGATTTTAGAGTCAATGCATCAGTTTAAGAATTTATATTCTACCTCATTTGATGGTAATTCAAAAAGATGAAATATTGATATTGTTATTTAGTTGTTTTTTTTTATAAGCAGTGTTAAGTCAAGGTTACTGTTCACATTTGTCCTAAAAACAAGATGAATTCTTTTTCTTATATAGTCATAAATATTGTTATTATATCATGATATAATTTTGAGGCCATATCGCCCACTACCGCTAACCACTGAACATTTATGGTGAATTATGTGGACATAAAACATGTGCAGTGAATTTCTCTTTTAGTTATTGTCACACCACATTTCTAGCCATCACCAGGTCAAAATTTAAACATGTCCAAAACTTCATTTACCACTAAAAACCTCTAAACTAACGGGATTCCCAGAGCTAGTTAGCAAATGATAGCGTAGCTAACAGGTTAGCATGGTGCTGCATTGTCGTTATGAGAAACAAAATCACACTAAAGGCTTAAAGTGCATCATTTAAGCACAAGGACTAAATGTGTTTGGACTCATACTAAGACTTAAAGACTACCCTACTAGTCCAAGCTCTAGTGAAAGTCCGTTTTTCTGCTGGTGTTGAGTAACTTTCTCACCTCGGTGATGAACAAAGCTCAAGAACGATGGATCCGGTTCTCCAGAGGTTCACTTTGGGGACGGATCACATCCTGAAACAACCATAAAAGTCACATCAGAGAAGACTAATACAGTCAAATTCATGTCCGCCGTGTTTCCAGTTGACAGTGTACACGTTCTCGGGGGTTTAGCTGGGTTTTGTGAGCCCAGCGGTGTTGTTTGCAGCTCGGGGTGTTTGGATGGGAAGAGTGTGAGCAGAGAAGCTTTTCCCAGCGCTGTCAGTCCCGGTGTGAGTCGGGCTGCAGCTTCCCTCCACACAGTCCATCATACTGTCTAGTTCAAAGGGCGTCTAGCTGCAGGTCTTTGTCAAAAGCCCTGTTGGATATCTTTTATGTTCAAGATGTAGGATTTCTTAGGACGACTTTGATTATTTATTTATTCCACTTCTCTTGTGTGATAGTGCCAATATTTTACACGAAAGTGCTCAGCTTGCTCTGAAATTCATGTTGCTTTATTGTAGCCCGTTTGCCTTTGAAATCTTTTTTTTAAGTCTCCCCTCCCTCCCTTCCTCTGCTAACTCTCTTCTCTTCTTCTTTGCTTTCTGCTCTTGCAGCCCCCCACCACATCTTCCCAACCTTCCACACACCGATCCCGATTGACATGCGCCATCATGAGGGACGATACCACTATGAGCCCCACGCACTGCACGCCATGCACGGGTAAGCTGCTTTTCTTCTGTTGGTTTCTACACATCGTAGTAAGACGCAGGTTGAACCAAGTTAAAGCTGTCAGCTCTTTTTGATGCAAATCGTTATTTCATATTCAGCTATGAATCTGGAGCACAGAGGCTGTTTTTCTTTTTTAGCTCTGGAGGATTTGCCTGTGAGTCTATGTTAGCAGGCGCTGATGAGAGCTGAGTGTTCGCCAAGTTCAATATCAAAAGCAGATGACAACATGCTGACTTCCAAAGTGAATAATCAATGCTGGTTCTAAATTTCCCCTCTGCGGCCCTTGTTTCCGATACAGTTTGATTATGTGGGCAAGCTTTGCTCTTTTGGCTCCCGCCCTCTGGAGATAAAACACTTCAATACTGCAGAGTAACTTTTTCACAACTTACTTAAATTTGATTTACAACACTTTCAATTCTTTAGATTTCTTATTAAATCTTTATTTGATCTTGGAAACTTGGATGTTTTAAAATCTGCACTGGTTTTAAAGTAACAGTACAAAAGCCTCTCCATGTCATTCACCACCAGCTTTTATTTTAAGCCTGTGACAGCCGTTGGCCATTTACAGGTCGTTGGTCGTAGGTCAGTGAGCGTTTGTCTCCCTAGTTTTTGTGGTCAGTCAGGCAACAGCTCAACAGACTTACAGACAACTTAACAAAATGCAAATAGACAAATTAATAAAACTGCGGCGCAGAATTCAAAAAACTCCACCCAAATATTTTAAAAAGCATAGACGAGACATTAGTGATATCTTCTGCTGCGTTCTCAGTATTTGTTAGTGTTCTCTCTTCTTGCAGTGTTGTTCTTAGGATGCGTGAACCTCGTGTTGGTGAAGTTGTTTTCTTAATTTGATTTGTGTTATGTTAAGTTGTGAAGTCGGCCTTCGTTGCTGCTCTTTGGTGTTGGATTGGAGCGTTAAACTAACTAAAACATTACCCGGAAGGTAAATCATGGCTTCTGGACTTCCTCTGTGATACAGTAGGTCTGTAGGTAGTTTCACTACTTATCCAAGTTGGACTGAAGAAGCTACTTGGTTGAGATGAGATGGATAATTTAACCTGGATGACTGAGAACCTTCACCTCACTAAAAGATTTGTAAGTTTGGTAGTAATAAGGTATCCAGTGATGCCTAATACCCCTGGTTTATGTGGCAAATACCACTGCAACATACCTACATGGTTTATATTGTACTAAAATTTGTTATAAACATAAAAGAAAAAACTAATTTTTGACTTGAGGAATCTGAATTTGTTTCATTGTTAAACTCTTCTTCTGCACAGTAATGTGTATTTATAATAATATTTCTCAGTAAGAGCAACAGAAAAAAAATGCAAATGCTCACATATGGTATAGTATATTCGACAAAGAATTTGTGCAGTAATTGAGTAAATCTACTTAATTACTTTCCACTTCTGTTTCTATAAAAACAAAAAATAAATGAATTTCTGCCAGTTCGGCTTCTATCAATCTGCAGCTTGCTCCATTAGCAGTGATCAACAGGACCAGATCCATCACCAATGACATAATACATCCAACCTCCATCCAGCACCTCTTTATATTCATTAATAGCTTGTTGTGGAGCTAATCTTTGTGGTGGCAGGCTGTGTTGCCCCCAAGCTAGAGCGGTAATTAAACTCCCAGAGTATAGAGGTCACAGCACAGGCTGCATGTGCTGCTGCAGCACTGGTGGTGAGTCCCACTTCCAGGCTGCTGTGGGGGTCAGTAAGAGATGCAATCCCATTTATTTTCCTGAGGGAAATTCAGTTTGTAAAGAAAACAGAGTGCATCATAAAGAGCACTGTACAAAATCCAACTGTTTGGGTTATTTTTTTATTTTGGTTTATTTCAACTTCTTTTTGTCACATCACACAATCGTCTACAAGCGCTAGGGTCACGAAAAGCCTTTACACGAAAGGTTTTAGAACAAGAAGTCGTTAAAGTGCTATGAACAAATCCAAGCACTGAGGGGTTTAATAAGGTTAAACGTGGGCTTTGTTGAGGAGTACTGACGTTATAAGATGAACTTCAATCCTCCGTTTCGTCTCCTGAACTATTTACCTCCCTCCAGGTTTACCTGGATACAGACAGTACCGCTGAGTCTGTGATCCACAGAGCAGCAGCGAGTTTCTAGAGGAGCTGTTCAAAGTTACTTTATCACAAAAGAAAAACTGGCGCCAGGACAAAAAAGTCAATAGAATTCTCCAAATAGTACTCTTACATTTAAATTCACAGATTTGATGGTGATGCATACTTCGCGCCTGGTGGAAGAAGGGCTATTCATCACGCTGGCTGGGAAAGTGGAGGGTGGGGGAGGGGAGGGAAGGGGGGGTGGCTGTCCACGGACTCGGCCACCTTGATTAATGTGATTTGATCTTGACAGTGGACCCCTAATTCATCAAGACCTTGATCTTGCTGTCGCTCCCCCTGCCTGTGCCAAATTCACCTAATTACAGGAACATTGCGCAGCAAATTAAGTGCGGTGTCATTTGTCGCCTGCTGCAGCACTTTATTATACACTCGTGGCAGCGTGTCAGAGGTCCCCTCCTTGATTGTTTAACATGACATCTCCGCGCCGTCCCCTTTATCATTGTTTGCATATACCGTAATGAGAGGGCTGGTTATTTTGTCAAGCCTGTCATAAAAAGCAGCCGAGGGGAAGCTGCTTCTTTCTTTCTTCTTACACTGGAGACCGAGGACGCTTTTTCTTCCCTCGCCATCGCCTGCAAATGACAGTGAGCAGAGGAAGTCGCAAAGGAGGCAGGAGGAGGAACACGGGAGAAACACTTCGTCCTCTGTAGATGCAGCGAGACTGGAAACCACCATCATTTAGGAAACTGAAGTGAGATCTGGTCTAAGGAGGCTTCTCTGAAAGTTCTGTAGGTGGAACAAAGTACACAGACTATTTATACATGTTAAAGTTTCTAGCAGCACATGCCCAGAAGCAAACCCAACTTCTCAAAGTTGGAGTGTGTTTCACAGAAATCTGTTTTTTTATTGACATTTCTAAACTTTCTGCAAACTTAAAGTCCGATTTTATTTTTCAGCCATCTTAGGAAGAGCAGGGTTCAGACTGAACGTTAACAGCATCACCACAGAAACTTCTCAGGAATATCAGGAACAGAAGAAAACAGAAGAAAGCTGAAGGAGTTGATCTTCTTCTGCGCTATTCTCATAAAGTATTGGACTGAATCTAAAAAGCTGCAGAAGACGGGAGTTAGGAGCTGTTGCTCTTCTCTGAATGATTGTTCAGCTCAAGGCCTTTGAACGACATCATTTCTGTGCACAAATGTTGAATCCTACCAACTTTAATACTGAGTCATAATTGGCTCATGATGTTACATTCAAATTTCTAATCTATTGTTAATTTTGAAGGATTTCGGAAAAGCCTGGAATAACAGTTTTGAGCACTTTTCTTACGAATGAGAATTTTCCCTGAGGCAAAGTGTAGCTGCACGCTGCTGCCAATCAGCTGCTGGTTACGATGAAATGGATCTTTCATGCGTGTCTGTGTTTTCATTTCTTTAGAGATAATTAAATCTGGGCTCCTAATTTCAGCAACAACTGAAGCGATTCTTTAGCTCCAGCGTCAGTTTTTTGAAAACTGAGTTTGTGTTTGTCTTTGTAGCACAAACATCGACTTCAGAGCTTCATTTGTATTTTGTTAAGAATTCCAGTGGCTCTCAGCAGGAGTCGGTGACATTTTTCTACTAAAGCGAATATAAAAAATTCAGACTTCATGAAAACTCTGTCCAGCTTTGAGGAAGAACTGGAGGATGAAATGATGAAGCGACTTTTTAAGGAGGCCATGATTTGCAGCCCCGTGATCTGTTTGTTTGTATCTAGGTCACTTTTTTTCTCTGCACAGCGACGAATAAGTTCAGGCGGGAGGAACAGGAGTTGTTGCCTGTTAAGTTTGAGGCGTCCGCTTCACGCAGCAGTCTCATAAACCTACAGTGGGAGTTTATTCAGCTGCACACTGGACGATGTGATTTATCTAAATCAGAGAGCTCCCTGAGCCCGACACCGGAGACGAGACTCACTGTCACACTGTAATTCATCTCTGGTGTCGCAGAGAAGAGACTCACACACAGAAAAACACACACATAAATGCACACATACAAATAACACAACAACAACTCAGACAGCAGAACAAACCCAAAGAATCTACTTTAAATGCATGCGAGGGGATGCACACGCACACATGCCTTACATTCTATAGACCATGATAGTTTTAGCTTAAACTACAACATCACATCGCTCCTGGGTAAAAATCGCAACACAGAAAAGAACTGCAGTTCAAAATAACAAAGGACATTTACAAGTTTCGCTGCCATTAAAAACACAGCTTCAGTATTAATTTAACTTTCTGCACCACCAACGCTCCACCTGATCTTTAACTAGCTGATCTGAATGTGCTAAATTAACGTGACTGTGTGAATTGGAGCTCTTAGCAGTGGACTGAGCTTGCTGCTGTCAGTTGTTGCACAGTGTCTTACTCTGCTGCAAACAGACGGCTGCCAGGCTTTCTGTCTTATAAAGAGGCGTTGATCTACTGCATGAACCAGAAACAGGCTCAGAAAGTAATAAAAAGTCATGGTATAGTTTATGATAAAGCTGTTTTATACTGGATTGTCTGGTGACCTGCAGGTAATCTACACTTGTTATATTTGACAGTTCAACATTTCATCTACTCTGATGATTTGCTGACATTTTATGATTTAATGTAGAAAACCAATGTACAGTATATTCACGTCCTTTTCTTGCCACTTCAGAGAACAGGAAATCTGGCATTACAAACATAATATTAGAACTAGCAATAGAAAGATCTACTGTAAGTTTTCATTGTGTTTCTGAGGCCTGGTGCTGAGTATGTGTTTAAACATGGCCATAAAGTCATACACCTCGTTAATGGTACTGATATTATGTTTGCACCTGCCACGGTTTGGGTCATTAAAAAACATAAACAGCAGTAAAATGAGCAGAGAATAAGGTAATGTCTGCCAAGAGGTGTGAGAGGCATGACGCCCAACGTAAGCTCGACACGAAATACATTAATTTAATGTAAAGGAAATTGTGATTGAGTTTTTCAGCTACACGTTGCCCAGCTGCATTTCACATTATCCAGATGTGTTTTATTGAGGAGTGAATAACTTCACATTTTAGACACTGAACACAGAAACATTGAGACGTCAAGACATTACATGAATGGAGACATGTTTAGTATTTATGTAGGCCAGGTCTGACTGAAGTCTGAATTAAACCCTTATGGATGATTACACCAACCTGAACTGAAGATCTAATCCACAGATGTTTGTAATTGTTCTGTGCACGTCTAAATGAGTTTCTGCTAGCACCAAAACCAACCTTCTGAACCCTCTGCCTATAAATCAAGCATTAATTAATAGTATTAATTATTTGGCTGTGATTTGTTGCAGTTTTGGAAGGAACAGATTCATATCATCTGCAAACAGGTTCATCTGATGAGAAAAGATATGCTGTAGATATTCTGTTTCATTTCAAGTAGTTTAACATTGGACTGACTTTAAGTTTTAGTGAAGCAAAAACACTACAATCTACCTTCTGGGCACAAACGGTCCTGAAAGCTTCATACTTAAGAGACAAAAGACACTCGGACTCTTTGTATATGAACAGCAGATTGTGTTAGTGACAGTCCGAGTCTCCAGGACGGCTCCCTCCTGTTTCAGCCTGCTGCCCGGCGCCAAACCAGGATACGCTCTGAAGGTTGGGCATTGTATTTGCCCAGCACCGCGCAGATGCCCAGAAAACTCACCCACAGCCACCCCCATCTGAATATTACATGATTCATTCACTCTGATCACTTCCTAAGTGCACCCTCTCCTCCATGAAGCAGCCATATGCGTAAACAAAGCTTTTCACTCTGGATACACAGAGAGAAATATGTATATTCTTCATGTGATTCATGGAGGAGCTTGTTATCGCGGTTAACAAACCCTCGAAGCCTGCATTCAAACACAGACAAAGCTCACCTGCAGGCTGTTACATGATGAGAGCATTAATTATTAAACCAAACTGAGGGGGCTGATTATGTTTTTAGGTGGAAAATCAGATCTTTATCTTTTGCACGGAGAGAAAGAACAACATTGCCTCACTTGTGATGCAATCCAGCAGTCTGGCTTTGAGGTAATAAAGCCTTTGTTGGATGGTGGAGGTGGAGAGTGTATTTTTAATGAGGCAGCCAGGTAAGATGATTTTAGGATGGGTGGACACTAATATCTGGTGATTTATAAGCTGAGTTAACTTACTACTAATCTAATCTTTTAATTTTATTGTGTTATTCATATATTGTATACATACATACATACATACATACATACATACATATATATACACTAATAATCAAGGATGTGATTTCTGTTAATGTCACTTCTGTCCTTCTCTGCTTGATTTTATTATCCATTTTAGCTCAAATTGTGCAACATGTCTTACATCTAAGCCTCAAACTTTAAAATCTGGTTGGACTGTGGTAAAACCAGGGTTTTACACAACACAAAAATTATGCACAGTTTCCATCATTGATCAAGAGAGAAAGTGAAGAAGAGATATGCAGTCTAAAATACCCATACTATAACGACACTAAACTAAAGTCTATGTCTAATAAAATCCCTCATTTAAAACAATTGCTGTAGCGAGTATTGGATCTGTCAGACTTAGTCATAGATATAAACTTTCTTTAAGACCGAGGTGTCAGCTTTACATTCCTTTATCAGGCTCATCTTTCAAAACTCACAGTCGTCCCATCACTGACCCCTGCAGTATTTTGTCTCCCCACATTAGCTAACACCGCTAAACGACACCGACACATGCCCTGTGGATACAAGTGTCATCTGGAGAGGTGGGAGCCCGCCATACAACGCTTCCTCCCTCCCTGTCTACTCATTTCCGTGACCCCGGTCTCACCTCTTCCTCTGACTCTCCCAGATCAAAAGCTCGATAGAGGAACCCAGTGAGACGTGATCTCACTCTCAACGCCGTCTGTGTACACACAGAGGTGGAGGCTCAGAGGATCAGGTTAGCAGTTGGGATTACTCAAGACGCTTGCAGGACGAGGCTGACGAGTGTGAAGATGCTTCAGGTGGTTCTGTCAAAATACGCTTTTTGCCGAGGGGAACGCAGAATTTAAAGTGGAGATCCTCGGGTTTGAAGGGATGCAGATTATCCAGCTGCAAGATATTTACTATAAACAGACCATCGCGTATCCAAAGTCTGATATCTCCTATTCCTCAGTGCCATCGTTGACCAGAAACTAACAGGAACAATCAGTGACATATTTCTTCATTACCATGAACAGAGAGCAGCAGTTTAACTCTGGATGTTTTTACCAGTTTCTAGTTGTGGCCAAGCAGCAAAACACGTTCAAAATTTAAAACATGAACTCTAATTGTTTTTGTCTTGTTCAGACCTGCAGGTTTGGCCGGCAGCCCCGTCATCTCTGACATCTCCCTCATCCGCCTTTCACCAGCTGCAGTGGCGAACGGTGACTCTCCTTTCAGCCCCCCTCATCCGTACGTCAACCCCCACATGGAGCACTACCTGCGCTCTGTGCACGGCAGCCCGACCCTGTCCATGATCTCAGCAGCCCGAGGACTGAGCCCAGCTGACCGTAAGTTCACCAACTCACAGTGTTCATCTAGTTACTGATAAGATCAAATAAATGCTTCTGTTCATAAATGTTGATATTGTGAAATGATAAAACTGATCAATATAAATATAAATCCCTCCTTCAGTCGCTTGAATTAAAAAAAAAAAAAAAAATCTGGTAAAAATCCAAAAAGTCATTGAACTTCAAGTTTCCAGCTAAACTGAAACCAGGATACAGATCTTTACAGATCTTTTTCAGGGTCAGCCAACCTGTGCCTTTACATTCTCTTAACTGACCTAATTTCCTTGTTAACATGTGCAAAGATTCTTGTCTTCATTTGTTCTTAGTTGTCTTTGCTGCAGTTTTTATAGACCAGTGGTTTTTTCAACTACTTTAAATAAAACCAAAATATACAGTGAGAATCCAGTTTGTTGCAAGAAAAAGTGAATATAATTTTGTTTAAAAAAACATATTCCTGTAGTTTTTAATTATATAAGAGGTCACATGACAGCTCAGATTTATCTCGAGACTCCCTGGGAGGTTCCAGCTTACATTAAGCTCAGTACTGCTTCAGTTTCCTGATTCTGTTTCTTTTCAGAACAGATTTGTGTTTGTTTACGACTCCGTTTTAAGATTTCTGTGAATCACTTTAGTTTCTTTGAGTGAGCAGATATCTGGAGACGTCTTTCTAAATTCATTTAAGGAGTTTATTGTCTAAACATTTCTTCAATCATTGTTCTCACTAAATATTTTATTCATCTTCATATTTGACCAATTTCACAGTGTTGATTTAATTGATATTTTTAACTTTAAATAAAACGAGGATGTTTCTGTGATCTGATGAAAGACATTTCAGGAGGTGGATTTAGAACAAACCTCATTTAGTGTAAATGCACCATCAAGAAAAAGTTTCCAGGAGAAACCAGTGGTAACTGTATGTTTCTGCAGCAAAAGGGACGTTAGTCCAAAACAATATTCAGCAGGGAACTGAATGAAGTGATGCAGGAAAACACTGTTACATGATTTGGTCCTGCAGCAGAAGAGCCCTGACCTGCACTCTCAGGTGTTTTGATACCAAAGGGACCAATTTAAAAAAGCCTGTGGAAAGTTATAAAAATAAATAAAAATACTGGCAAATCCTTGATCCACTTATGTAAATTTACCAGGTTGTAATGACAACTCTTCCGTCAGCGCTGTGCTAAAATAACAGATTAGAGCGCGGCGACAGGACGACATATAAATCTTCTTTTACAATCTGTCAGTGGTAATGTGGCAACGCTTTTAAACTTAAATAAGCAGCGGCACCTGAGATCTGGCTGTGATAAAGCCGTGCGAAAGGAAAAAGATGGGGGGACTATTTGCAGTGGAGAGAATACAAATGTTTGCTGAAAGATGAGACGGACGGCTTTTATCTGTGACCTTTCCTTGTCCCCTACAACCTGTACACAAATATAACATCCTGTCACCATCTGGAGTATTGATTCTGGATATACTGCTGCTTTATGAATATGATTTGATTTAAAAACTTTAATCTCCACACAGCCTCTTCTACTCTTTTCTGTCTCATTTGCCATCAGACTTTCACTTGATTAAGAAAAATACTCTGGTTTTTATCTCCTGCTTTCGTCATTGCTGAGACTTTTTAAGCGGAAAGTGCAGAAAATGATCCTTTAAAGGAGCAGAAAGAGCAGTTACTTCACCTATGAAGTCACCACGAGCGCAGCGTCTGGTCACTGTAACATCCTGAGTCCTAATGTCGTCTGAAAGATCACTTAGGAGTCGAGGGCAGGAGGTGCAGTCCCTGAAACGAGGGGGAGACGTTTGCTTTGCCGAGCAGCGTCTTCAGGATCAAGACAGAGGAATGAAGAGGGGGAACCACTGAGGAGGTGTTAAACCAGTTCATATCTCAGTCTTATGGGTGCTGACACTTTTAAAAGCACTTTACTGTGTGAATGTTAACAGCAGCACAGGCCGAGTGAACACAGAGAGCGAGGGAACCACGAAGGGAACTAGATTAAAATGAAATACATTTTAAAAAGCCAAATGTCTCTAAACACGTGAATCATAAGAGGTTCTTCCACATTTCTTTGTTCTATCTCACCCTCATAAAAGCCACTAAACGTAGAGATAAACTATTGGCCGTGCTGATTCTAGTACAGTAAGTTCTTACTCTGTGTACTTTTCCTTCTGAGACTGAGACAATGTGAGTTTGAGGGTGGGAGCTCCGATACAGGCCACCGCACATCAGTGACCCCGCCCCGCCGGCCCCTCAGTCCATTCAGAGATCTCCTCAGCAAGAGGCATGACACACCAGGAATTCACCCGTCTCCCCCATTTCTCTCCCCTTCTTTAGTCATCTACTTCTATCCTCCCTTCACTCCTTCTCCTTCTTCCCTCATCTCCTATCCCTCCTCACTCACCCTCTTTCTCCTTTTCTCTCCCCCTTCAGTTGCCCATGAGCATTTGAAGGACCATGGACTTTTTGGGCTTCCTCCTCCTCCCGGGGCCACTCCGGCTGAGTATTATCACCTGATGACCAGCCACCGGAGCCCCTATAGTGAACTACTCATGCAGGGGGCTGGAGCCACCGCGGGGGCCCACCTGTCTGAGTATATCACCCCCATCGATGGTGAGTAACTGAGAACAAACAGGGGGGAGTTGAATGTTGGAAGCTCTCAGCTGTAACTAACTGTGCGAATCTATGTTTTAATTCAGTTCAGTTTATTTGCACCAAATCACATCAGAAGTCGTGTGAAGCCACTTCACAGTGTAAAGAACAGAGAGGAGGAAACACAACTAGAAGAGAGAGGTCAAATGTTAGCCAAGACGTCTACCAGACTAACCTGTGAAGGTTGTAATGAGTTAGATATGTATGTAATTTAAGTTTTAATGGAATAACTCTAGGTCTTAGTTGATTGTCATAGCTGATACCTTGGTTAAATCAAGAGTTGCTAGATCTTCACGTGTTCAAATTGTCATGCCAATGAAAAGTTTCCCTAAAACAACATGCTGACTTTTAAAACACGTTACAGCACATTAATATTTTTAGAATAGACTGTTTGGTGATAATTTTCTTTATTAATAAAGTAACTGTGAATCTGAAGAAACACGAAGCTGCAGCACACAAACGTTGTAGATGTTCACATGTTCCTAGCACCTCGTACTGTTTACTCAAAAATAGAGGGTGAATACAATTAATTGTAAAATAAATCTCTGCTGATTAAATCAACAAATTGTTCTGACTTGAGAAAGTAGGAATAGATAACAGCGTGCATCGTTTGCTTTGCTATTCTATCAGTGACATTTTCTTTCAGCTGTAGTTAAAAGAGCAGCACATTCGTGATAACATTTCCTGCCACACCGCTTTTATCAGCTCTGCAGGAAGATCTCGACGTGAGGACTGAGTTACTGTTGAAGGTGTCAACGTACAGTAGGTGTTCAAATAAATAAAACAGTTAAGAGAAGGAAGTAGGACTCCCTCCTCTGGTATCTGACGGTGAATGTCGGGACAGTTTGTCACACAGCTGCACCAGTAAAAAGGACAGTTCCACTGTTTTCATGAAGCTAATGTGGGAGCTTGCTCCGAGGTTGTGCAGTTAAAGGAAGATCTGATCTCCAGCAGCCGTCCGTGCTGCTTTGACACTGATTAAGGAGAATGAAATTCCTATCAAGGTATTGAGTACAGGTGGATGATGAAACAAAGATCACAGGAGAAGCGTATGAATAAAAAAGCCTCGTATACATTTTTCATGTCAAATAACTTCAAAGGCCTTCAGGTATCAGCCGCGTGCTGCACAGTATTTCTCCCTGCAGAGTTTCCGGCAGCGTTTTCCATAAACATCGACGACTTATTGTTCTGCTGTGACATTTCCAGTGCACGTCATCCCAGCGAACATTAAGTGCAGCAGGTATATTTAATGTAATGAATGCCTACTTTGATCCCAGCCTTTGCTCACCACCTTAAAAGGGCAGCCATGTCTGAGAGGGAGACTGATGGTGGAGAGGAACTCCAGAGACTCTAATGTCGGAGTCTCTGTGATTCTACTTGCCAGCTTCTCATCTTCACATGCATCCGCCGTGTCTGCTCCGTGAAGTCACATCTCGTCTTTGTGACTCAGGTTAAGGGACATTTCTAGTGCTCGTGACCTGAAGCTGCACGTTCACATACATTACTCCTTATGCGAGTGTGATTCACTTATGTAACATTTCTTATTTAAATATGCATCTTTTCCAGCAGTGCCTGTTTTAAGAAATCTTCACTGCTAGTAGATAAACGTTACAGCAACCACGTCCACAGTTTGAATCTGCCTCTGGACTTCAGTTGCATATCTTACTCCATCTCTTTTAACCTCATGTTTCCCCGTCTCCTCTGATTTGTAAACTATCAAGTAAGGACAGAAATTTATTTTAAAAATTATATTTCTGCCTGGAAAATAACTATGCTCCTCTTCTTCAGTGATTCTGGTAATCAGTCATGCTCATTTGTTTCCTTTAGTGAAACTCAAACTGTTGTTTTCTCCTCTATCAGATGTCATGTGACTGTTTGTGATGCATGCAGCAGGTTGATACACACCTTCAAAAGAAAATTCCTTCAGTCTACCCTAAAACCTAACTTTCAGAGTGAAACTAGTGTTGAGCAGCATTTTTAGTTTAAAACATCATCATCTAACTGAGGGAAAACACCAGCAGCCTGAGTTAAACCGTTTCCCTGCAGCTTCAGCAGACAGAGAGCAGGTTGTGAATGAGCCCGCTGTGTTGTGGTGTCGGAGGCCAAACTTGTGCTGCTGAGCTGACGGCGGGCTGCCAACAGCATGAAGCCGGCCTGCCGAGCTCACTAAAGCTGTCATAACTTAGTTTCCAGCCGTCCCAAACACTGTGCAGGCGCTGAGGCCAAAACAAACGGAAAGCACATTTGGCGCTGTCTTGTTAAATGTCAGTGTTAAGTTATTGAGCGAAAGTGTTGGATGTGGCTGTGAGGAGGGCAGAGAGCGAGCAGGAAAATCATTTTACCCAGCAAATGCCCTGGGTCTGGTCATTTGAAAGAGCAGAACAAGCTGAGATCCACTGTTATCTACCGCAGCAGATACGTTCCTCACGATATGACTCTAGAAAGTGCGTGAATTAGTTTAAACACACAGCTCCAGCAGTAAAGCAGGTTTTTTTATAAAGTTAATATAGAAACGTTGCTGCTCATTACTCGTGTGTTAAGTTTTCAGGAAACACTGTTAGAAACTTTAAAAACCACGATGACGAGCGTTCCACTGTGTCCAAGCTGCTGTGGAATCGTTTGAACCTGCAGTCCTCTGGTTTTTAACACTTCACTTATGAACAGACCACAGTGGCAACGAGAGCCTCGGGGCTGCAGAACACACTCACACACACTCATTCACTCTCCAAATCACTCCTCACACACTCCTCCTCTCGCCCATCCAGCCCTCCCACTGGCGACTGCTGATATAAATCACAGCGGAGGGGTGAGGAAGGAGGGGGTTGGCGAGCGAGTTGAGCCGAGCGTTTCCATTGGTCCATTTATCAGGGGAAGTGGCACATTAATAAACACATCTCCCCAGAGGTGAGAGGAAGTAACAGAGATGAATACGGCTGCCAGACCTGAACGGCTTCGTCTGAGCCGCCGCGATCACTGATAACAAACAAAAAAAAAAAGAGAAGAAGAAAGAAAAGCAACACCCCCTCCCCCCGCCCCTCCACCCCATCGCAATCAACCTGAGCTACAGCTCAACTTTAGCTGGTTAAATGTCCAAATTAGCGTCCCATGACACCAGCTGCCCAAATGCTGTGAGGCTGTTGGTAATAAAGCTGCTGAGCTGAGGCGTCCCCTCGAGGAACTACCACTGATGTCTTCTACTTCTGCGAATTTGCTTTAATCATCATTCAAATTCCATATGTTGCAGAATAAAGATGCCCCCCCCCCCAAACAGATAACATACGTTAGAGTTTTTCCTCGACGACAGACTTAGAAACTACCTTTTAGCCCCGGTCACTAAGGACAGCAGTGAAAGCAAACAGAGCAGAATTAATTACACAGTGAGCTCCTCACCGTCGTGGCTGAGCGTCTGTGTGTGTGTGTGTGTGTGTGTGTGTGTGTGTGTGTGTGTGTGTGTGTGTGTGTGTGTGTGTATGTGTGTGTGTGAGGAAGTGAAGGTTTCTTTGGAAAGTGATCAACAGTTTATGAGACGCTGTAGCTTCCAGAGCAGTTTTCAGATAAACTGGTGTTAAATGCTTCTGTTTCTGTTCCACGTCGTTTCCTCTTCTTCTCTGACTTTTTCTCGTTCATTGTTGTTTATTGCCTCTTTACTGCCACCTGTGGTGGAACAGTAGCACAGCAGGAATAACGCTACTACACGACTACAACATGAGCAGCACGTTTAGAGAAAGTCGGTGTCTGAATTTACATTTCAGAGCTGATATCGATCAGTTCGCTCTACATACTTTTCCTCACAGTTGAAATCAATTCTCTGTAAATTGCCCTCATTTAACATGATGAAGAACAACCCAGACTCAGTGATGTTTATCTGAAGTAATTACGGAGAATTATTGTGGGAAGATTGATTAGTTTTGTCTGAATCTTAATGGGGTCAACACATGTGGGCAGATGTCAGAGCTGCACAGCGTTTTCATCCAGACACATTGTGGAACAAAGACTGGAGACAAAAGGTGACACAGAAGTCTTAGTTCATTATCACATGAAGGACTCAAAATATGGAGTTTCATAGTAGAAACGTCTCAGCACCTTCTTCTGGTAGAAAAACATCCCAGCGATGCTCTTCAGCCGGCTGCAGGCTTCTCTGGACCACTTCTGTTTCAGTGGATTTCCTGCTGCTGTATTTGTTGCGTTTCCTCCATGAGATGTGACGTTACTCTCTAATACCCACTGCCAGACTCAGTTTCCGTCACCGTGAACAAAGTGTTTACTGTATTAGCTGTGAATCAATCTTGAGCACTTATTGATAGAGTTGTCCTGTGTCTGGGCTCCTGTGGGCTACTGTGTCGTGGGGAGGCTTTGGTGGCATCAATCACACGATTCCAGCTGGAGCAAAGTCAACTCTCTCCCTCCTCGACACTTTACGCCTCCATCCCGAAATAGCGTGAGTGAACGCTGTGGGCTGATCTTTAGAAGGCGACACCGTGAAGAGGCGAGAAGTGACACATTAGATTTCAGGGATCGTTCTTTTAGATTGAGAGTATTTAGAGTCTCAGGTGAGAGGAAGGGACGCAGCTCAGGATCAAGGAGGTAGAACATTTATAGTCAGTGAAGACCAAGTCATCCAAATCAACCGTAAACAAACGTACGTATATGTAGTTTTAGTTTAGTTTAATGTTAAATGTGTGAAACTTCTGACAATTAATAGAATTAAACCTATCAGAGTGATGCTGATTAATTGGGAACTAGTCTGTTTTTTTTCTTTTGCTGTTAATAATGATGCCTAATGAACTCCGGGAACTGATTAGAGAAATATACGGTGCATCCTCTTAAATAAACAATGGTGTTTTTTTTTTTTAATACAATAACCTGGGGAATCACCTGATTTATTATCCAGGATTCAAGGTATTCATCTATAGCATTTTCAGAAAATTAATCTCTGACTGAAACCACTTACAAATGAGTTTGTGAAAGTGTTTGCACTGTATAAAATATATAAATATAATATTATATAAATCTGAATGCATTCAGGCTGCTACAGAAAATTTACAACAGTCTACAGAAACAAAAGTCAAACACTGAATCAAGTCTCTAGTGTCTACGTCACCTCTCGACTCACCTGTCTGTCCACAGTGTCGCGGTTCTCCAGCCCCAGACTGACCCCCAGGCTGAGCAGAAAGAGGGCCCTGTCCATCTCACCGCTGTCCGACGCCAGCATCGACCTCCAGACGATGATCCGCACGTCGCCCAACTCCCTGGTGGCTTACATCAACAACTCACGCTCCAGCTCGGCCGCCAGCAGCTCCTACGGACACCTGTCAGTCGGAGGAGTCAGGTAAATCACCTGAAGAGACCCAAACTGTGGTCACTTCATGTTTACCCAGTCTGAACAGAGTAGTTTAGTTTCATCTTCAGTTAACTTAATTTAAACTTTTTCTTTGTTAAACACATCGATCTAAAGAATTCCACAGTTTCTACAGTTTAATCTGCAGCAGTGTGTCGTCCTTCGTCAGGGTTTGTTCTGATTGGTTAAAGTGGGAGGAAACAGGCTTTATTCTGTTACTTTGCTTCCCCGAGTCGTCTTTTCTTTCTTCCTTTTAAAGATTCACCTCTTCTTTCCCTCCTTGTTGCTCTGTGTCTCCTGAAATTAAACCTCTACCTTTCCTTCCATACGTTCTGTATTCTTCTCTCTGACTCTTTCTTCCTTTGTGTTTCTTCTTTCTTCACATTTGTTTTGTTCTCTATCTGCCTTTTTCTTTTTATTCCTTATTTATTTATAAGAACTAATCTAAAATACCAGGACCCGTGTGAAACTGAACGTCACCTTAGCTTCTCCTTTGCTCTGTGCAGCCCGTCCTTCCCCTTCCCTCACCCCATCAACCCCATGGCCTACCAGCAGCTCCTCTCCCAGCAGCGGGGCCTCAGCGCTTTCGGCCACACTCCGCCTCTCATCCAGCCTCCGCCAACTTTCTCAAGTCGTCAGTCGGGCCTCGGACTCTCTCCACTTCCTGCCTCCACCCACAACAGCAACCTGACGTCAAAGGTAAAAAAAGAAATAATAATAATTGTTGACAGTTGACCGAGTTTAGACTCTCGTAATTTGCATGTTTGTGAAACTTGAAATAAACTGAAAGAAGCTGAAATAAACTGAAATAAACTGAAAGAAGCTGAAATAAACTGAAATAAACTGAAATAAACTGAAATAAACTGAAAGAAGCTGAAATAAACTGAAATAAACTGGAATATTCCCACTAAGCTACTGGAATTAAGTTTTTTTTAAAGCTAAATAAAATCTTAACTTGAAATAAAATAATAAAAACAATGATGCTGTCTTCCAGCATCTGATCTTCAGAATCTTTTTTAGAGTGTTTTCTCTCACAATGATTTAGCTCCACTGTTATTTCAGTTATTTTGGATTCTGGCTGAACGAATTTCCCCTTTTTGCTCTCGAGGTTTTTTCCTCTGTTCAGTCGAACCCCAAGTTTCCAGCCGTTTGTTCTCACTGTGGATTTAGTTTGCCGTCACTGTCTTTTGATGTCTGTGTTATCATCACCCGTCTCGATGAGTCGCAGCGTACCGCTGTGTTGATTTGCGGCGTGGACCTCAGCACGTGCAGTGAGTGTGCAGAGTCCCGCTGGAGGTAAACACTCAGTGGAGGAGACTGTTTAGAAGGAGAGCCATCATTTCCCTCCGCCTACACAGTCCCAACTTGTTTTTTCTCTCTTGTGCTGTCAGCACGTCATGTAATCTCTGACTCAAACTAAAATTATAGACTTCTGAAAGGTCAGCGAGTGCACGGGAAGGTGGAGATTATGGCTGATGGATAACATGTAATAGAAAAGTCATCTGTAGTTTATCTTTTATTTTTTATGTCAAATAGACCAAATATTAACTAATTAAACTCTGACTTTGGAAAAGAGTTGGCAGCAACATAAAGTACAATGATTTGCACTGAATAAGTTCAAACCTGCAAACATTTAACTTGTATGGAAGTTTGTTGCTGCCAATATTTAAATACACATGATCATGACAACAATTATAGAAACAGTGATAATGAAACATGAAAACATATGATGAATTAAATTCATATAAAAATAAAAACTCATTCAATGCTTCAAATTTAGTTTAATTTTCCAAATTGAAGCATTTAATAAAACATAAAAGATCAGCCACAGACGTCCATCCATTGGACTTGAAGGTGTTCTTCAAGTCTGAAGTTCATTTTCCATCACTGTTCTCTTCTTTCCTCTGCTCAGACCCCTGGTAGCGACTCTGCCGTCAGCAGCACAGTCGACCCCATGAGCACCAAAAGGTCAAAGGTCAAGACTGAAACAGAGGGACTGAGGCCATCGTCTCCTTGTTCACCGGTATGAGAAATAAAAGTCACTTTTGTTCACATGACAATTTAACAGGAGGTTTTCCAACAAATAATCGTGACACTTTTAAATTTCAAGACTCTCACTGTGACAGTAACATATCGATCGCATCAGTCTAAAACTCAAGGTGCATTTTCAAAGTTAATAATCATTTATCATTAAAAAATGGTCATTTCAGGTTCTGCTTTTCAGTTCCTTCTTAAGGACGTCTGATAGTGTAAGAGAAGTCAGTGGATTTGTTTAGTTAAAATATGCAGTGACTGTGGTGACGCAGACAACGTCTAGAGAATGATGTCAGGGCATTTTGAAAATTCATCTGTGAGGACTTTTCAGGAAGTCCGGGGATATTTTTTGAAGACATTTCTAAGAAAGTCAGGACTTTGTCAGAATATTATCAAAGTTTGTGAACTCGTTCCAAAAACTGTTGGTATTTGAAGTGATGCGTCTTTTTCTGCCGGCGTGACTCATGGCCCCGGGGAGCCGCAGCCTCCTGTGACCCCCTTGTAAAACACATCTTGAATAAAGAAAAACTCCACATGATAAGAGCTTTGCATCCATTCGTCTGGTCGCTGCTTCTGCCCCCCTTCTCCCGCTCTCTCTCCCTGGCCACTGTAAACTGTGCCAGAGCACTTCATTTTCATGAAATATTGGCCGGGCTTTATTGTCATCTGAGGAGCCTTTTTCTCTTGCTTTTGACAAATTTGCAGCTCCTCTCCGATAGCGAGGCAGGTTTGGGCTTGATGCATGGGGACGGCGGTGCGAGCAATCGTCTTGGGGCCACCAGAATTGATGAAGATAGCGTGCGTGGGGCAGAGACAAACATGCTGCAGTCAGCATGTTGTGTGTGAGAGTGTGTGCGTCTTTGTGTTGGTGGAGGTGCACAGGAAGCTGGGTGGGACGAGCTACGTGTCACTTTCTGTCTCACACGTGCACATGTGCTCTCGTACATCAGTCTACACGGGGACGATTAGAGTTTGAGTCACTGAGTGGGAGAAACATGTTGGTCAAGTTGGAACTTTCTGGATTTTGGGACACTTGATGTTTTATTTAGGACGTTTTTGGAAAGAGAAGCACGTGTTTCAAAGACAGTGTGAAAAGTCAGGATGATATTTTAGAAAGTGTGTAAACGTAAAGTTTATATTTTGGAAACTGAGGACATATTTGAAAAGTGATGAAAACACAACAGAATGTAGACGATCTTCAAACCGATCATACATTTAGGAAACTCAAAGACCATCTGGAAACTTTTTCAAAAGTTTGATTATTTCTATTTTGAAAAGTTGAAGACATCATTTAAAACATTTAGAGAGTTGTGACTGAGGTTCTGGTTTTAAGACTTACTCTTTCATGACTTAACCTCCACCTCTTAACATCTCGCTGAAACTCTACAGATGTTTTAAAGCGGCTCTGAGGTCTTTGAGCTGCAGTCTGACTTCTGGTGTCTTCACAGAAACATGAAGCTCAGGCTGTGAGATTTTGTGTTTGGTCCGTTTATGTGCACTCGGCCTGATGACAGGGTGAGCCAGCAGTTGTAAACCGAAGTCACGTGTGTTTGTTCGTGGTGAAGTTTTTCAAAACAAATCTGAGTCCAAACTCTTTAACTTTAGTGGAGCATGATGGAAATGTGTGCACTTTAAATCTGTAATTTACCGTCTCTGTTGTTCAGAGCAGGTAAAACATACGAACCAACAGCTGCATTTTAGGTGGTAAACTGTTTCACATACTTTTCTAATCAGAGTTTAGAGATATAGGATCATTCAAGGTATGGTCTCGAATGTTTGATCTGGACTTTCCACAGAACCATCACAGCTTGTTGGACCTGAAGGACGACGTGGACCGGGACGAATGTAAGCAGGAACCGGAGGCCGTTTACGAGACCAACTGCCACTGGGAGGGCTGCACCAAGGAGTATGACACCCAGGACCAGCTGGTCCATGTGAGTGTGAGAAACGTTTGCACAAACGACAAGTAGAAGAACTAATCGAGGAAGTTTCAGGTCTGCACTCGGGTCAAAGCAAAAACACAAGAAGTCAAAGTTTAATATAAAACTAGAAACTAGATTCTTTGTGTTGTGGTTCGGAGAGAGTTAAGTAAAAGTTTTTCCAGAGGTCAAGTTCGACCCGGACATTTGAAGTTCCTGGATTTTAATAAAATCACATTCATGTTAATACGTTTTCCAACTTGACAATCGAACGTCTAAAACCATCATCAGCTTCACTTCTTCCTCCTTTCACAACAAGCGGAGTCTTGGTTAAAAGCATCTTAAACATTCCACACTTGCACTGAAGCAGAGAGAGAAAAAAGAGGGCAGGCCGAGGGGATTAGTGATGGTCTGGGGGGCCGGGGAGGACCTTCTGTCGTTAATTCATTAAAATCTAATTCTTCTTTATGGCTGTTTGCAGCCTTTTAGAGCTGCACTGTGGTATTTAAACCAAATTCTGCAGCTTTGATGTGACACCTGTGAACAAATTCAACTACTGCAGAGATAATCATCAGCACTATTGTTTTCCACTAAGTAAAACCACATTCTCCTTAAACTCCAGTAAAGCTCCACTGGTCTCTTCCTAGATTTAAGATAAACATGTTACAACTTTCTTTCCTTTGACCTTCCACTTATTCTTTTGGCTTCCAGAAACATTAGACTCTGTGAAAGAAAAGCTTCTGTTTTATGCAACAAATCAATGTGTTTATATCTGTAATTCATAAACTTCAGGGCATTCAAACCTGATTTAGTTTACCAGTGCAGTGGATGTGTGCAGCCCTCATACAGTAGTAACCATACAACATACGGTACCTGTGGCTGTATGGGTTGAACAAACAACAACATGTGAATTGGTGTTTGTACGTGTAGTTTGGGACTTTTGCACCAATCTCTATGCTAAGCTAGGCTATGCTAGTGTGATACAACACTTCATAAAGAGAAAGGCATGAGAGGAATCTAATCTGGGATCAGGAGCTAAAAATGTTCCTAACAATAAAATAAGAAATGACCAAATGTAGATCCTGATGTTTTTAAGTAAATTAGCCGAAAAGGACGCCTGAATGGAAATAAACTAATTTAAGTTCACATATGTCTTTATATGACAATAAATCTGAACTTGAAAATTACCGTTATTCATTGTGGAGGTAGATATTTTGCTAAAACAAGTTGTTGTTGTTGTAAAATGTTTGTAGACCAGACAATAAGAATAAAGAAAATGGAAAACAACAAAGAAAAATTCATCTTAACATTTTAGAAATTATCTGTAAAAACTTTCATTTTTTAAATTGTGGGACACTTTTTGGATTTGACTCTTAAAGTGCACTTTCAAGACTCTACAGGCTGCTAATTAGTCTGACTGAAACATTTCTCTCTGCTGCAGCTTTCCTTTGAGATTTACACTGATAAGATGGATTTCTGCAGAAAAATCCTGCCGACAACAACATGAGAGCCTCTTAGTGGACAACTCTCTCCAGAAAACTCCTCATTTCTGTGTGTGTGTGTGTGTGTGTGTGTGTGTGTGTGTGTGTGTGTCCCACAGCACATCAATAATGACCACATCCACGGAGAGAAGAAGGAGTTTGTGTGCCGCTGGGAGGACTGTTCGCGGGAGCAGAAGCCCTTCAAAGCTCAGTACATGCTGGTGGTTCACATGCGCCGACACACAGGGGAGAAACCACACAAGTGCACGGTGGGTAACGGATGGCCTCGGTGCCCCAATGGGCCCAACGAGCCCCTGGAGGGCGGCAGCATGCACTCTAAACATTGTATTTCTGTATATGTAGATACTGTAGGTATTAAACAGACTAACACCCACAGGATAGACAGGATTAAAGATCTCTTTCTTCTACTCACTGCTGAGTATATACATGCATAAATATCACATATACTACTGCATGTTTAATATAAATCATTCAAATTCTTCATAATTTATTATAATTTGATTTATATACACATACACAATGACTAAAACTAGAGTAAATATATATTATGATAAATTATCTTCAAATCAAAATTTATATTCTGATTGATGAATATACAAACATATGCATCTTAAACACAACGCTCATATTTACCAGTATTGCTGACAGTAATTAGACAGAAGCCACAGCTCATCATCCTTATTTAAGTTATAAGTAAACAGCGTCTCAGTGTCTTTTCATTCAGCTAAACCTCAAACAACCCAACAATGTAAAAAACAAGTCTGGATGAAAACTGGAAAGACACAATCAGATATACTAAAAGCCCCCGGCTAATTGCATTTAATGACGGGCAACCAAAAGACAAAACCTGTGGCTTGCATCATATTTTAGTTTTGCATTGAAGGACCTATTTGCAGCACATGTATAATCAGAAATTGACGTCTACTCATGAATTGCTTTGTCAGTGTCTTGGTTTTGACAAACTCAGCATTAGCACATATCCTTTCAGATGAAGCCTGTGCAGACTGTCTTCGACTAGACTGATATTGGGCTTCAAACTGTGGAGGTGCTTTGGTTGTTGTCTGGACCGTGGTCCACTCAGAACTGTTGCCATTTTAACAAATGACAGTAACATATTGTTTAAAAGACATGTTGAGAGCGCCCGTTCTTTTCTGTTCCTGCAGTTTGAAGGCTGCTCCAAGGCTTACTCCCGCCTGGAGAATCTCAAAACCCATCTACGCTCCCACACTGGCGAGAAACCATACGTCTGTGAGCACGAAGGATGCAACAAAGCCTTCTCCAACGCGTCGGACCGAGCCAAACACCAGAACCGAACACACTCCAACGAGGTACAAAACACTTTTCACCTTTCCTCAGTACAGCACCACTGACCTTCCTCACGCACAGGACATCGCACAGATAGACTCACTTATACAGCTCCACAAGAAATTCTCTCGGGTCTGAAATCTGAAGTGGCCAAGATTTAAAACTGCCCCAGAACGGCCCAAATTGTGTTTGCATAGAAAAGCATGTGAGGATTGTTCATGTACAGGTGTCGACAGCAGGGTGTGTGTTTCTTCTGCACGCCCAGACGTTTGTGAGTAAATAATGAGGTGTAGACATAATGAGCACAATGGCCCACAATGCATTAGGGCGAATCATTCTGCCCACCCCACCCCCCTGCAGAGTGGGACCACCTGCAGACGCCGAATAGAAAATGAAACCTGGAAGCATTTCAGAAACCTTGCTGCTTATCCATCAAAGGACTGCCAGAGAGGGAATTCGCAGTCGCTGCAACAACCCACAAACACACGGAGGCTTTTATATGACACATGCACCTGCACACCAACAAGCACTCAGGTCAAATCTAATTCAATGAAGAGAAATCAATAACTAAAACCAGCGTGCTTATACTCTCTAATGGCAGATTATTTCTAACTTATGACAATAGGACAAATCATTTATTCCTTAGTGTTAGTGTAGAGTTATTTTCTACCTGGTTATTATTATTCAGTACATTTGTCAATTGTTTCTTCAGATAAACAGAAACAGTCTAATGAATACCACCTTTTTGAAACTTGTATTTTGTCAGCTGTTAAAACCTGTTCAGGCCTTTCACCTTTTTCTTCTAAACCAAAGGGTAAACTCAACAGCAATGTTCTCATCAACAACTATCACTTGTGTCTTTCGTTTTATCTGCAGAAACCGTACATCTGTAAGATCCCCGGCTGTACCAAGCGTTACACAGATCCCAGCTCCCTCAGGAAGCACGTGAAGACCGTCCACGGCCCAGAGGCACACGTCACCAAGAAGCAGCGCAGCGACCTGCCGCCCAGGCCGCCGCCGCCCAGAGAGAATGGCGAGAATGAGACAGGTCCAAGAGACAGAATCCAGAGAGAGGACAAGATATCAGACAACAACTCCCCAAGAGGTGTGGAGGACTACCTGCAAGTCAAATCCATCAAGACAGAAAACTCTGTGGTAAGACTGTTTAATTCAGTTCTGCTCAACTTCAGTAAAAAAAAAAAAAAAAAAAGTAAATGCTCCGAAGTTTCATTATAGAACTATGTAAAAAACTAAATACTACACACGACAGACAGTAAAGTAGATAAGTACACTAATCTAAATACATACCAGCGATTCTTTGGAGAGGAATAGACAAAGAATTGGACATTATAAATAATAATAATGATAATAAATAATTAGGGAGTGTGTTTTACAAGCCAAATTTGCTAGGATCCTTCATGCCAACTGCTCTTTAGTGCCTTTAATTCTAATAACTTTACTTCGAGACAATAGACCTTCACTCCTGCAAACAAAAGCATGCCTTTTTATCTTAACCTTAACTTCTGCTGACTGCTTGACTCTTCATTTCTTTCCCTTTTCTGACTTTCCTTACGGACAGACCTTGCTAAGGTGAGCTCACCTGGGCTTTTTATCTTTCAACACTCTTTCACCATTTTACATCATATTTTACCATCTTCCATCATTTTGTGCGACATTTTAAACCACTGCATTTCTACACAATTCAGTTCCTTTTAGCTTTTATTTTAATGAGATAATGACCACTAAGAACAATATTTGATATTAGCTGGTTCTAGCTGCAATTTGCCACAAAGCAGGTGCACTTGATAAATATGTTGGCAAATACTGTCCACCACAAAATGAATGGACACTCCACTTTGTTTAAATCCATAAGCAAATACTCGTTTTAGGTTTGTTAGGGAAGGAAACAGGTGTAGCTGCTGATCTATAATCCACTGACTCTGCATGTCATCCAAGAGACAATGTACATCACTTTTCCTTTAGAGGGGCAGTTTAAACCTGCAGTAGAGACCCATCAAACACAAGTCAGAGAGCCAGCGCATGATAAAAGCCACCCCAGGATTAATATTCAAACAGTGGGAATTGGTGTTGGCGCTCCGTGCAAACAGAGCCAAGCATCAAGCTGTGATCAAGACAGCTTTTTAACAGTGAATATATTAGAGTCTGTGAGGAAACTGAGGCTGGGAAACGCTGATTCGGAGGGATACAAACTGTGTATCCATTATTGTCATTAGAAAAGAGAAAGAGAGGATATTTATAATGTTCAACCATATGCAGCAATTTAAACTGCATAAATAAACATTAGGAAACAACTGCAGCAAAAGGCAAATCATGAGTCTGACATGAAACGCTTAGCTGAAATATTAGAAATATTAGTGTGAGGAAAATGTTACTTGCTTTCTGATGTTTAACTTTACATCTAGTTCGTTAAATATAAGAAAGTGTAGAAAGCGTTTTCACTTGCATGAAAAAAATACTGCGTGGAAAGAAAACCCCAAAGGCTATTTACTGTAGACCTAAGTGAAAGAAGTGAGTGTGACAAGCAAAGCCTTATACTCACCTAAATGTTCAACAAACCTCCACAGTCCAGAGTTCAGTTTTTAAAGAATGAAACGTGATCACATCTCATGGTGATTGGCCCGGCACTCTGGCTCAGGCTCCAGCAGCCTTTCATCCTGCCCATTTCTAATTCACAGACAGACTAAGACAGCCTGTAATCTGTGGTGCACCCCCACCTCTTCACCCCATCCCAAAAACACTCATTATTTACAATTAAGCTGGGGGAGGATAAAAGACCCAGTGATTCACTGTTCTTCGTGCCATGTTAACCACTGTTCCACTTTTGTTCTAGTAAAGAGAAACTGTTTTTCAGAACAAATACTTGTGTCTTTACTGCTTCTCTCATGCTTTGCTATCTTGTCCGCTCTTTCTTCCTTTTCTGCATTTTCTCCAAAATTCCTTCTCTTTCCTCAATCTCCCTTTTTCTAGATGTATCAGTCCAGCCCTGGCGGTCAGTCATCATGTAGCAGCGAACCATCACCACTTGGCAGTACCACCAACAATGACAGTGGAGTAGAAATGGCGGTGCACAGCGGGGGAAGCCTGGGGGACCTCAGCACGCTGGACGACTTGCCTTTCGTGGAGTCCTTGGGCTTTGAAGATTTCACTGGTGGGATTGCAGCGGTGGGTCTCCACATCCGAAAGCACCTTGGCTCCAGTCAGCGTTTGGAGCATCTGAAGAAGGAAAAGCTGAAGACAGTGAGGGACTCGTGTCGGTGGGCCAGCAGACCAACACCCCCGGTCCTCGGCACCAAGCTCCCACCCATACCAGCAAGTGGTGAGTTCGGAGAAAAGTGGGATGTAAATAGATTGGACAAAGTCCCCAGAAAAAGAACCTACCCAGTTTGTGCTCCTACTCCTACATGTTTTATTTTGTTGACTAGCTAGTTGCTAACTTGTTTGTCAGTTATTTAGTTGTAACTTACAACATTTTATCGGTTAATTCACAGGGTCACTGCTGGAAAGTCCAAGTATGGGTGGTCCGCTGTCCTTCCCTGCTTCAGGCTTGGGTGATCTGAGCTCCGACAAGATGACTCTACTGGGAAACCTTTCAGAACGCCGTGACAGCACTTCCAGCACCCTGAGCTCAGTTTACACCCTCAGCCGCCGCTCTTCAGGCATCTCCCCTTGCTACTCTAGTCGGCGCTCAAGCCAGGCCTCGCTGTTCGGTGCCAACCGCCCCAGCAACATCAGCTCTGCTGACTCCTATGACCCCATCTCTGCTGACATCTCACGACGTTCCAGTCAGGCCAGCCAGTGTGGGGGAATCAGTGGAAGTGCAGGAGACTGTGGAGGAGGGGGCCTACCCAACCCCCTTAGCCTGACCCCAGCCCAGCACTATCGTCTCAAGGTTAAATATGCCGCTGCCACTGGGGGCGCACCACCTACACCTCTTCCATTCATGGACCGAATGTATCTGAAGACCAACTCAGCCCTCCATGGGGATGCCCAGGAATCCTCCTCCATCAACAGAGGTCTGCCTTCCAGGCAGTACAGCAGCTACACCAAGCAGAGCTTAATGCCCCATGAAGTCCCATCTAACATCCCCCGCCGAGCCAGTGACCCTGTGAGACGAGTGGCCATAGATTCTATTAGCCAGCCACTGATGCATCGCTACAACAGCATGGGCACACTCACTGGAGGGATGACTATGCAGCCTCGTCCACCACCTACACCAGATCGCCGACATCCATCCCAGCAAGGCTTGCTGCAATCAGAGTGTGTCCACCACTACACCTATGGCCTGCGACCACCCAGTATTTCAGAGAATGTCACCTTGGACATGCTGAAAGGTGACATTCCTGAGAAAGACTTGAACCTGCCTGACTTCAGCACTGACAAGAGTGATGCAACCAATCAACAAAATCTCCAAGGAAATCCTAATCCCCAGCAGCAGTCATTCTATCAGAGAAGGATGGCTATTGTGAATACCAACATGAACCAGATGACCACCCAGGTGTTGAGTCCAGGGCAGCAACATCAGATGTGTCCATCTCCAGCGAGGGGCAGTAGGGCCAACCTACCAACCGACCGGCCTGTTCAGTGGAACAAAGCGTCTTTGGGACTTATGCCGGATGCTGGGCAGCAGTACTCCAAGCCACAGGTCCAAGGGAATTTGGCTGTCGTCCAACAAAACCAGAACTTTGGATCCATACAGAACAAACTCTGCTGCACTCAGCAAATGATTCAAAGCCTCACTAACACAGCACAGAAGAGACTGAAACAGCTCAGTGGTGAACCTGGACTAAACTGCTTCCAGCACCAGAGATTCCAGCAGTTAGCAAATCTTAATGAAACAGTTACCTCTCAGTGCAGGTTCAATGAAGGCGTCAGTCCTTATGATAAGAACGGTAACGCCAATTACACAGCAATAAATGGGAGCGTCCTGAGCCTCAACTGCAAACAGGATTCTGCTGACATGGAAACTGTTGACATGCACTTTGCTGATGCTGGATTTCAGCCTGTGCAAGTTAAAATTGAGGATTGTGATGAATCACTTATGATTTCTGACCAGCAGAACTGTAATATGACCTCCCAACACGCCTTGCAAATTAGGAATCAGAGTCATCTCCAACCAAGACCACCAACAGAACCCAAATCCCTAAATAAGCACCTATCGGGACCGAAGGTAATGCAGCAAACAAGGCATCTAAGTAATGATAACCTGGATTTAGCAAGTAGTGGAGTTTCAGGGCTTAATTACAGTAGCAACAATTCTAATGACAATAGCATGTACTACACAGGGCGGATTCAAGTATTTGAGTCCAACAGGAACTTGGAACATCATGTTTCGCCTTTGGTGAATGTACCTCCTTTTGAGAATGATGTCGAGTCTCCCAGTTCAGGTGACAGAGCATCCAGGACTGTAGAATCTAATGCAGCACTCGAGCCAGTACAGATAGACTTTGATAGCATGCTGGATGATGGGGATCAGTCCAGCCTGATGTCAGGAACCTTGAGTCCTGGTCTACTCCAGAATTTGTCCCAGAGTTCCTCTCGGATGACAACGCCCAGGAACTCGGTCACGTTGCCTTCTGTGCCAGCAGGAACAGGGAACATGGCCATTGGAGACATGAGCTCGTTGCTGACTGCTCTAGCAGAGGAGAACAAGTTCCTCAACATGATGTCTTAAGCACAAGTGCAGACAAAAATGTATTCGCAGAACTTCTAAGCTCCTGATGCACAATAAACATTGATCCACAGACTTAA